>NC_065514.1:18315740-18323005 GCF_006386435.1 Epinephelus moara | reverse complement strand
CTACACGGTTCATACTACATTTTTGAAAAAAGCCTTAAATGAAAGCTGAGAGTCTGCACTTTAAGCAGGTATTCATTGTTTCATTTAAAACCCATTGTGGTGGTGTACAGAGCCAAAATGATGACAACTGTATCATTGTCCAAATAATTATGGACCTGACTGTACATGCTTTTTCTTAAAATGTTCTTTCGGTGTTCTTCTATGAACATACGTGCCAACATCATAATAATGATGAAAATAGATATACAGTTGAAAATAAATACAAAATGTGCAATACACACATGCCCCCATACTCATTAATATTTCTCAGGAAAATGCAAAATTATCCCCCCCATTAAGTCATAGTGAAGTATGTCATAGTAAATGTCCTGCTCTTGGAGCTTGGTTACAAGTATAATGAGTTTTTTTGTAAAAGTGTCGGCTGCTGGCCCATATTCTTAGCTAACCTGTAATCTCTCTTTCATTGTTCCTTTACCCCCCACATCATTCTGCCCTTCTCTCTCATGGCTTTTACTCTACTCAAGCTGTAAGGTGTAAAGACTGGGATCAAGATGTCACTTATTGCCTTTTCTCCAACCTTTTCTTTCTTTTTGATCCTTCTCTAGTCCAAAGTGGAAGGCTGTGAGAAGTGCAGTAGTCTCTTTAACAAAGAAGGTCGAGTGCGGGCCGCTGTGACCACTGCACCTGCTGGGGGGACTGAGGAGACAGATGAGGAGAAGGAGGGATTGAAGAACCAGCTGAGAGAGATGGAGTTGGAACTAGCCCAGACCAAACTGCAGCTGGTGGAAGCTGAGTGCAAAATCCAGGTACACTTCACCGACGGTTTTAGCCCAAATAAAACTGCAGATGCATAAGAATGTTTATGAATACAAGGAATTTCCTCATCACGTTGTTTTACCCCACTGATGCTGAAGGAGCGTGCGAGTTACAACTGAACTATTGAGTTACATTATCACTTGAAGTATACGAGCTCTTGTCCCATCATGACTTGCATACTTTGAGTCACGGTGACACACTCATCACTATTTTGACAGCCTTTAAAAACATATCCAGGTCAATTTAATTTGGAAAGTACTGCTGGCTTTATTATTCTAGATCACTTCCAGTCAGTCCAGTCAATTCGATAGGGGAAGTTTTTAATATCTAGGCTACCTGTTTTTATGTTAATAAGTGTGTCACCTGCACAGCTATTAAAGGGGAGGTCATATTTCTACACTCAATGGCTATGTCAACGCTTGATGAGTGCCACAGGACAGAATTACCAGGACAGCAGAGGCTCCACAAATCAGAAAAGCAGAAAATTAGCTTGTTATAAGATATGGTTAAAGAAATTGGGAGTGTTATTATTAAGTTCGATTTAATTGAATTTTATAAACGATTGATGACATTACTGTAATCAACAGTGTCTCAAGCAGCATTGAGCATTAAACAGAATTAGAAGAGAGCAGTCTTATTAAAGCGGGGAGCTTTTAAAGAGTTGGAATATTTCAAAAGTATATGTGAGCACAGTTGCTGTAATTAAACAGTGTGGAAATAATTGGTGCGATTAGGAATAACAGGAGATTTGTCTTCTTAAAAAGAGACTAAAGTGTATCAAGTTATTTACAATGAAAGTTTCTGACCAACTGCAACAAGGATCTCAGTGAGGAGTTTATCGGGATTAATGTCAAAAAAGAAAGATGAGGATTTTTTGTATGATGAATGGTGTCTAGGAGTGGGATGGGAATTGGGATCAAAGTTGTTGACTGAGGAAAGGCAAAGTGGTAATAGATACTAGATTAGAGGCCTGACTCTTGGAAAGCAGCAGAGCCGAAATCTGTTTACATTATTATTTCCGGGTTCCTGCAGATCCCTAAAAAGTCTTAAAGGCACTGAATTAATTAATCGAAAAATAAGGCCTTAATTGACCTTTTGCTAAGTCCTGTCCCTTTGTGATGGTCCAACAAGCTGTTGGAGTAAGCATGGCGCCCACACTGTAACTAACTGCACTCCCTGAAGAAATATTATATTTTTGGAAAACTGAAACAGTGATTCCAGAGAGAAGCAGACAGAGGGGTCTACAGTCTGTGTTTGAAGGATATATCCAGGATGTCAAACTGACTCAGCAGCAACAACAGGTTAAAAAGACAAAGATAGTTAGAAGCTAAAGCCAAACTATAGGCTACAGATCACAGTGTAAAAGTGAACCACCACCGCAGTGTGTGCAGATGAACCGTGTTTGGCTTTGTCCCCGTGCTGCTGCCAGCACCCAGACCTCTGCTGCCGGACAGGCAGGGGATCCAGTGTCTGCTAGCTAGTTGTCACTGCACCCTGGACGACCCCGGGGTAGTGCAAATTTAATGAACATTGGCTATTTAAAAAATATTTTGCGGCATGGCTGAAATAGATACAAGACAATGTATACGAGGCTTGGGGTTTTTTACGCTAGAAGTTTTTTTAAACTCGTCACTGCGAATCAGGGCAGTGGATTCCCACATGCTGAGTGAGAAACACAAAATTACCAACAAAAAAAGGTCTTAAATCTAACTTGCCTTAAGCTGTAGGAACCCTGTGTTTATTGGCAGACCAGTTTCGACTGTTGTGTTTTGTGATAGTAATCATGATAGTTCTGTTTCATCTTCGATCAGGACCTGGAGCACCATCTGGGTCTGGCCCTCAACGAAGTGCAGGCTGCCAAGAAAACCTGGTTCAACCGAACGCTCAGCTCTATCAAGACCGTCACTGGGACCCAGGGCAAGGAGACCACCTAACCTGATAACACCGTCATCCGGTTTTACCCAGACCATGTCTGGAGCTCAGTGCTACTCACCACGTTGAAACCTCTGGGCGCCTAACTTAACCCACCGGGCCATAACTTGAACACTGACCGTTAAATCCCAGGATGACCATTACTACAGACTATGTTACTTGTTCCTCTAATCAAGAATGTCCTCATGTTTCCCTGTTCCCACCAACCCCGATCTAATTACCCCCATCCATTTATTCTCCTCTTCACCCCGAATGACTACAGCCAAGCGTGCTGATGAGAAGGGGTTGACAAACGTAAGATGAAGTACAACGGTACCACTTTCCCCCAGAGACACAATGTGCTTCCACCGGTCACAGAAAAAAAAAGCATTAAAAAAAAAGAAAAGAAAGAAATGCTTCATTAATTTCTGTCTTTGTACTGCTGATATTAAAGACCCGCAGAAGGAAGGTAGGACATCTGAACTGCTGCTGTCCTGACGGGATAGAGAAGAAAACACTCCGTCCTTCCTGACTGCTCTGCGTGCTCCCCTCTAAACTACTGGCACAAACCAACCAGTCCCTGTAAAACTTTTGTTTTAGGTACAAGAGCTAATAGACGCCTTTTCAAAACTGAGCTTTTTCTAATTTACGTTGAACAATACATTTCTTTTTCTATGTATGTACATGAATGTGCTTATGTAATGAGCATATGTGTGTGTGTGAGGATGCATGTTTTTTTTTGTTTTGTGTTGACTGTGAGGTGTATGTGTTCATGTGTGTGAGACTGAAAAAAATGTGTTTGAATGCTTAAATAATTGACTGAAATAAGATGTGTGTATAATAGAAAGAGCGAGACAGCGTGTGGAAGTCCAAGGGAAGGATAAAGCACTAAGGTTATGAGTGTGTGCATGCATGTAAGAGGGGGAAAAAATTCCCTGGTTGTCTAGTTTCCTTTAATGTTCAAATGTGTATATGAATGATGCTAAAGAAAAAGTTTGCTGACAAAGCCTTGATCTGAAGGTCGATAAAGATGATACTAGTGGATATGAATATATAATTTACAGCAAGGACAGAAGCATTAAAGCTGTTGTGATCACCGACAGCAACATAACTTTCCTCACATCCAATTTCAGACTTAAATCATGCCTGAGGTTTGTTTGGTTTGGATGTCCCAGCACAAAGAAACTAAAAATGCTCCAAACCATGCAAACCTCTGCATGTGCTATACAGTATGTGTATGTATGTTACAACACTGTTAAACCCCAGAGTGGTGCGATGCTTGTTACAAACCATAAACATCACTTAGGGGAAGTGTAAAGTCAAATGGAAACCGCACACACACGCACAGACGTCATAATTCCTGCTGCACTTTAACACATCTTTAAACCCCCGTCCAAACTCTGCGGCGCCAACTGATCTGTGACCTTTGACTGTGACTGGCAGGGTCATGGTTGATAATTTGTTGAGCAGGGTGGCTGGCATTTTCAACACTCAGTGGCCACTTTATTAGGGACCCCTGCTTGTTAAAGTGGTCATACAGTCCTCCAAACATGCAGACAAGGCAAGAAAGGGCAAGATGTTGGATCTGAGTGATAGTGTGGTTATTGGTGCTCGTTGATGATGCAGGATGTAGGGGAAAACAGAAGCAATGCAGTCTGCAGCAAAGACAAAAAGCACATCTCATCTGTGAGAGAAGATGTTTAAAACTAACAGGAAGGCCACAAGGACAGAGATAAGTTCAGCGTCTGCATGACTTGTTGAATGTTTGCTGTCTTTCCTGTCCCCTGCCGACAGCTAAGACCACGAAGATGAGGCAACAGACGGTGACTGATGATTGGAAAATGCTACATGATGCAGCAAATGATGTGAGGGTCAGACTTGGCATGAAAGCATGTACACAGTGTTGAGTCAAAGGTAGACTGTGCTGTAATGACGAGGAGAGTGTTTTCTTGGCTCCTGCGACAGGGTTCCTTAATGTCACAGTGTCCAAGAGCATTATTACTGTCCAGGTGCATCTCCCCTTGGCTGTGTGACAAAGCATCATCTCGAGATAGATCCAGCAACATGACAGAAACTTGTGTTTATTCCGGCTGCCTGCGCTTGGTTCAGTAAGAGCACCTCTGGGATGAGGTGGAACAGGATAACCGCGGCACAAGCATCTTGCGGCTTCCAAAAAATCTGCAGGAATTGATCGACTTTATCGAACCGGTGTGGAGCAAAATCCCTGTGAAACAGTTTCATGAATTCAAGCCTCAAAGAATTCAATGAGTTGAGGAGGCGAAAGCAGATGTTACCCAGTGCTGAGAGGGTTGAAATATTGAAGTGGTTATTGAGTGTGTACACTCACACTGTTGTGAATGTGGAGGCAGGAAAGTCACACACATACATATATACACACACAGTCAACTGCCAGAAGTGAAACTCTGCACTTAAGCGTGAATCAGTATCACAGCAGTTACACTGTCAGATGCAGGACTGCAGATGTCATCAGAGGTCAAAGCAGAGGTCAAACTGACTCTAAATCAGTCCAGAGGGGACGGGGGGTTTAAAAAGTGCTTAGTTGTGTATGTGTGTTTTCATATTTAGCTGACTAGAAAGATGGTTCAACAATATTCCAATTTCTATTCATACTACTGATCATATTAGACTGCAGAAAGCTTATTTCTTTCGCCAGCCTAACATGAACAGTTAATGTAAATTGCATATAACTTGAAGGGTGGAATTTCATAGGCTGAAATCTATTGGTGATGTCAGAGGAATGGTCGAGATGAAGTAAAGGGCCGTTCCTCTAAAGGCACTGGGTTGTACATAACAGCATTAAAAAATGAATATTGAGTTTTTGTTTATGATTTTCTACTCTGTAACTTTAACTAATGTTGCCTACTTGTACCTACCAACCTGCTGCCGTGCTACAGTTTAATCCACAACGATGTTTTATGTTTGTAATGTTTATTTTGCTCCAGGCTTCTCAGTCAGACTGCTGTTTGGTTAAATAAATGCCAAAACGTAGCTTTATCATCCAACAACAAAAACATTATCAAAGTGTGGAAATTGTAATAGTGTAGGATGCATTGTGTATACTTCATGAATTTCAATATAAAGATATCAACACAAAATCTGTCTGCCTCTTTTTTTTGCATCTTCAAGAACAGAATCAAACCCTCTGACAGCTCGACTGACAGTCGATAAATTAGATGATGAAATAAAATGAAACTCAGATGGAAGAGTTAGGCTCAAACTATCCAGTGTATTCAGTACATATGCACCTAAAGTGAAGAGCTTAAACCAGTCATTGATCATAGAGATGCCACAGAATGATGATGTTTATTTGTCATGCTACACAAAATTTAGTTAAACAGTCACGTTTTCACAGTGTGCCATTAAAATTTACAACATACTATACTATGACATTTTTTCACGATTTTGAAACGACATACTATACTGTGACATTTTTTCATGTTTTGAAACAACATACTACACTATGACTTTTTTTTCATGGTTTTGGACGACATACTATACTATGACTTTGTTTCATGATTTTGGACGACATACTATACTATATCTTTTTTCATGTTTCAAGACGACATACTATACTATAACATTTTTCATGTTTTCAGACGAAATACTATACTATGANAATGATGATGTTTATTTGTCATGCTACACAAAATTTAGTTAAACAGTCACGTTTTCACAGTGTGCCATTAAAATTTACAACATACTATACTATGACATTTTTTCACGATTTTGAAACGACATACTATACTGTGACATTTTTTCATGTTTTGAAACGACATACTATACTATGACTTTTTTTTCATGGTTTTGGACGACATACTATACTACAACATTTTTCATGTTTTGAGACGAAATACTATACTATGACATTTTTTCATGGTTTTGGACGACATACTATACTATATCTTTTTTCATGTTTCAAGACGACATACTATACTATGAAATTTTTTCATGATTTTGGACGACATACTATGACTTTTTTCATATTTTGAGACAACATACTATATTATGACTTTTTTCATGATTTTGGACGACATACTATGACTTTTTTCATATTTTGAGACAACATACTATATTATGACTTTTTTCATGATTTTGGACGACATACTATGACTTTTTTCATATTTTGAGACAACATACTATATTATGACTTTTTTCATGATTTTGGACGACATACTATACTATGACTTTTTTCATATTTTGAGACAACATACTATATTATGACTTTGTTTCATGATTTTGGATGACATAATATACTATGACTTTATTTCATGATTTTGAAATGACATACTATACTATGATTTTTTCATGTTTTGAGACGAAATACTACATTGTAACTTTTTTTCATGATTTTGGATGACATACTATACTATGACTTTATTTCATGATTTTGGACGACATACCATACTATGACTTCTTTTCATGTTTTGAAACGACATACTATACTATGACATTTTTTCATGATTTTGGACAACATACTATACTATGACTTTTTTCATATTTTGAGACAACATACTATA
>NC_065514.1:18315230-18315597 GCF_006386435.1 Epinephelus moara | reverse complement strand
TTTTGGACGACATACTATGACTTTTTTCATGTTTTGAGACGACATACTATACAATGACTTTTTTCATGTTTTGAGACGACATACTATACAATGACTTTTCATGTTTTGAGACGACATACTATACTGTGACTTTTTTTCATGATTTTGGACGACATACTATACTATGACTTTTTTCATGTTTTCAGATGACATACTATACTATGACTTTTTTCATGTTTTGAGACGACATACGATACTATGACATTTTTTCATGATTTTGGACGACATACTATACTATGACTTTTTTCATGTTTTGAGACGACATACTATACTATGACATTTTTTCATGATTTCGGACGACATACTATGACTTTTTTCATGTTTTGAG
>NC_065514.1:17805420-17972327 GCF_006386435.1 Epinephelus moara | reverse complement strand
TGGCCTCCACAGTCACCAGATCTCAATCCAATAGAGCACCTTTGGGATGAGGTGGAACGGGAGATTCGCATCATGGATGTGTAGCTGACAAATCTGCAGCAGCTGTGTGATGCTATCATGTCAATATGGACCAACATCTCTGAGGAATGTTTCCAGCACCTTGTTTAATCTATGCCACCAAGAATTAAGGCAGTTCTGAAGGCAAAAAGGGGTCTAACTTGGTACTAGCAAGGTGTTTCCTTAATAAAGTGGCCTGTGAGTATATATCTGTGCCCACATTTTTGATTTGTCATGTCAAATAAAAAAGAAAGAAGGATATAATAATGATGATAACAAAAATAAAAATAATTAAACACAACTTACAAAAAATGAAATAAAATAAATTAGAAACATCTTCTTTTAGTGTTTTTTTAATAGTTTTTTGTTGGAAAAAAATGCAAAAATCCATTCATTTTATAACATAATAAGACAAATAGACACAATACCTTTTTTCACACAATACCTTTTCTTGTTATTTTGTCTGCCCCTGTGTCATGTTGAAGGTTGTTATTTTTTTCCCATCCTGAATACACACTTAGACACAGTGCACAGTGTGATTGTCTTTATTGAATAAGTAAAGTATGATTAGTGAAATAAAAGCAAAAATGATTTCATATTCCAGCACTTCTCCCTCGAATGTAACAAAACCACATTCAAAGATATTTTTCCTCGATCTGATACACATTAAGCACAGCCTTGGCTCTATTCAGGCGCTTTCAGTTAGGTAAGCAGGGTTTTAACTTTCTGTGAAAAAGTGTAGGCAGTGTTGTGTCTCTCTCAGGATTTCGACAGACAGACACCTTTTGGCTTGAACATAGCTGAGGGGAAAGCTATCTGGACCCATATCGATGAGGTTTCCTAACATAGATGAACCAGTTCACCTTGTTAAGTCACAGGAGCATTTCTGCTGCCACATAACCCGACCAGTCGTCTTTGATCACTTCCTATATTTGTAGAGGTTGTATGACTCACTCTTTTTCTTGTTTTTTTTTTTCTCCTTCAGCCATTCATTTTGTTCTTTTTTCAGTTTTTTTTTTTTTATCCATGCATCTACCCACTGCCTTCACTCATATGTCTCTCATCTTGTATTCTGTCTTTTGACATCCTCCCCAACACAATTTCCTCTTCTATTCATCCTACTATTCATACTTAATGTCTGTTTCTCCCGCTCTCTCTTCCTGTGGTTGCCACTCTCTTTGTTCTCGTTCCGATCTGTGTTTTGTCTGAGAAAAAAGAGCCACTGTTTTCTTTTCCTCAATTGACTTCTGTAAACCTTTTTTGCTTGGATGATACACTTATTTAGTGATTCAATACAATCACGATACTTTGGTGCCAATTTAATATGTATTCAAAATTACGATTTTTTTGCCAATCATGCACTTCTAGACAGCGTGTACCATGAGACATATTTCCAAAAACATTCAGCAGCATCATATACTGCATAGAAAAGTGGCAACTAATAAACTGTTTTTATGATATTATTATTTAACATTTTGACTCCACTTAAGCACTTTGTGACCTTACTCTGTGAAAGGTGCTATGTGAAATACACTTCACTTACTTAGAGATACAGATATTTTTTATGAATAAAAATATCTATATCTTTGAAGTACACTTCAGTCAGGGACACTGTAGTCAAAGGCGGTATGGTCCTGTTCTGGGGCCTCTCTGCCTTTCCTTGGGCCTATGCAGAAAGCCTCTTCCACAAGCCTATGTGAAAAAGCCAAAGGCAGAGAGAGCACACCTCTCTGCCCTTCAGCGTGCAAATCAGGAAAGCCTAAGGCAGAGAGAGCTCACCTCTCCGCCCTTCCATATGCAAATCAGGAAAGCCTAAGGCAGTGAGAGCACACCTCTCTGCCCTTCCACGTGCAAATCAGGAAAGCCTGAGGCAGTGAGAGTAAACCTCCCTGCCCTTCCATGTGCCTACAAGGAAAGCCTAAGGCAGGGAGAGCAGCAGCAAAGAACAGAAGGTTTGCTGATTCCGCGGGAAGTTTGCACTGGGCTGGCTGAATTCGAGTTGCTATTTGAGCAGCTTCAGGTCCGTGTTCTAAGACCATCCACCATTTTCTGCTTCAGTGCGTTAGCTTTGTCTTTCTTGAAAGAGATATGATATGATTTCCACCCTCGCTTTTGAATTATAGTCATTCAGACATTAAAAATCTTTAAAAACAATGCAATAGTGAAGATGTGAAACCCCTGTTTGTGCAGGCTTTGATATCTGTGTCAGCATGAATGTCAGAGAGTTGTTGAATTGAGTTGAGTTGTTGAATAGGAATGTAGAACAAACTGTGTGTGTGCTTTCATGTCTCTTGTTAAATATTTTGCCAAGCTACTGTAGTCTTGAAGTCCTGGTGATACAAGTGTTTGTACAGATATCATCTGTCAAACTCTGACCGCGTCTATCTCAGTGCTCTCAGTGCTTTCAGTATGTTTATCCCTCTGTCCCTCCTCATGTCTTGTTTGCTAAAATCTTGAGACAAATAGCTGATTCAGGCTCCGGCAGGCTGCAGTTAGCAGTGTAACTTATCCCCAGCAGCTACATTTATTAATGCGATCCCTGCCAACATGACTATAAATGATACACTTAGCTTCGGTAGCCTGGTCTCGGATGTCTTTCAGCTTCCTTTCTCTCCTTAGCCCGACACAAACTCTTAATGGGCCTCGCCAACATATTTTATGCATTAATGACCCACTTAGCCTTGCTTTCCTGTTCCAGACTTCATTTACCTTTTAACTGTAGCAATTTCAACCCCCGCTCATGCATGCGGGCATTCTTTCAGAACAGATTACTGTCACATAAATTGCATTAGCAATGTTGTCAATGTATTTTGTAGATCATGCCCACTGCTTTCTTACAGCTTGTTTTATTTAGCTTCCCTGACACCTTTCATGCATAATTAACCAGATTTCCCTTAGGGCTTTTTTTAAGATGTTGTACAGAATGAGCAAAGACAGAAAGGGATGGTAACTTTTTTTTAAAAAATGCTCTTCAGTTTGTAGCTCGTTTCCTCCTAATGAATGCTTAAATAATGAAGGAAAATGTGCTTGTTGTTTGGGTATATGGCTGATTTATTACTTTGATCACAAAAACTCAACAAATACATGCAAAAATCTCATTTTTCAATACAAAACAATTTGTTATGCAGAAATGTCATTTAAAATGTAATTTTCATTCTTCACTTTACCTTCAATATTTGACGGGACTTAATGTGCATAACTGACAGCCCATGGAAAATGAGTGTTAAAGGAGCACTGCAACCCCCCAATGGCCATTTCTGTATCACATGCCTCCTGTGAATGAAGAATCCAAAAATGGAGACATTTCTTGATGAATTGAAGGGGATCCATGTTTTGTAAAAGCAAAACTATGTTAAAACATCTCTTTGCAAACTGTCACACAACTCATGCAGGATAATCCAAGTCCCATTTATCCAGTTGTATGCTCAGTACTTCCCAAATGTTACAACCCTTTCCAACTGGGAACTGAAATTAAAGTGAAACTTATCTATGCTCTCTTCAAAGCCAGACTTGACTAAAACAGTAATTGTACCTCACTGTACACACTGTACACGGGAAACTAACAATTTAAAACATTAAAGTCACAGTTTAATGAGTTTGTAAAGTGAGGTAATATGACTGTTTTTGTCAATTCAGTCTTGCTTTGAAGAGAGCATAGATAAGATTCACTTTTAGTTCAGTTCCCCATTGGGAGGAGCTGTCTGTTTAGGAAGTACTGAGCATACGACTGGATAAATAAGCCTTAAATTATACTGCAAACAGGTGTTTTGATAGTGGTTTTGCTGTTGTTAACCACGGACCCATATGTCTTTAATTCATCAAAAGTTTTCTCTGTTTTTCTCACATGCCACTGGTGAACGAAGAATCCAAAAACAAAGATTTCCTAACAAATTCAAAGTAACACGGGGTGAGTAACTGATATACAAATGGTCATTTGGGGGGGTGAAGTATTCCTTTAAAATCCGTCTTTAAAAAATCCAGGTATCTTTTGAATGAATCGCAGTCAAACACAGAAAACTATGAGCCTTACTTGAAGCACCATGAAAATAACACTGTCACGCTCTATTTAAACCTCCCAGGTCATAAAGAGAGCTCCACTTGTCCTAAGAGCAACACACCAGTGACGTATGATGTGCATCAAAACATTCTTTCCACACACCACACATAGTGCGAAACCTCCTCCACACAAATATTAATAGACTGCGTGTAATTTGGGACTCGAGCCTTAAATATTCAAATAGCTCTTGACTTCCACTGAGTCATCGTCATTACAGATCAAAATGAAATAATTTATCTCAACGTATAAGCTGATTGACACCTCAGAGGCTCAGTAGACTGTGTCATCATGCAGCTGTGGCAGATCTAGTGTCCTGTCGTACAACACTGTACCATTAAGACTTAATTCCTTCCTATTACAGCTTCCTCCAGCCAGCGCTAAAGACCTTAATTTGCATAACAAGTGCAGGATCAGGTATTATCACGTTATGTTCATAATGATTATAGCACCAGATTTGATGCTGGCTGGCTACAGTGTAGAGCAGTGAAGAGACACAAATAACCGCTCCTAGGTAGAAAGACTGTAGCTCGGAGGAGACGAGCACAGTCCCTGTGAGACTGGGCTGGTCCAACCCTCGGCTGCGAGCCCATTAGACCCCTGCTAATCACTCATTGAGGGCCATCACCTAGCAACTAGCCTTCCTGCTGTCGGAGAGCCTCAGATAAATGTAGGGGTGGCAGAGTGGGAAAAAAAAGAGAACACACAGAAGTCTAATTATTATTTTTAAATGTGCTGTTGTTCACGATACTGGCTCCTGCTTTTAATCACGACGCTCTGTATGATGGCTGAGAGGTACTTAAGGAGTTTGATCCGCCAAGGAAGCTGTCCATGTGCAAATAATGCGACTGTCTACTTTTAGGAGGCAATATGAGATTATTTCCGAGCACAAACAGGCCATCTCTGACACTGCTGCTCACACGTTTTCTCCACCTCGGTAGCACGGATGGTAAATATAGCTCGGTGTGGGAAGTTTTGGCAAGAGACAGCTAGTTGCCTGCTAGGAGGAGAGCATAGCAGAACATACCTACTAACTGTGGGCGACTGTCAATTTTAACAAGGACGATGGCGAGTGCTGAAATATCTCAATTTAGCACCGGTCAAGAAATCAAGACTTAATAAGTGAACTATATTTGCAACAGTTTGTGCCAGAAAGAGGGTTTTCTATCACTTGTCACCAATTCCTAGCTTGTGAAATAGATTTTTAATACGCAGGAGAGTTAATTTGTGGTCCATCACGTTACACTGGGTCTGCACTTCATCATCAACATCGTCATCACTGTTTTTATAGTAACAGTGGGTCAAATAATGGTGTATAATGTGAAAGGGATTTGCTTGTAGTGATGGAACTGCCACATTGTATTTATAAGTACAGTACATTTCCAACACAGAGCTTCTATTTTGAAGTGCTGTTTCTTGCTTTAGAGTGAGTGACTAACAGACAGATACATGACAGAGACAGCAAACTAGCTCGACGACATGGCCAAAGGCATGTATGTAGTTGATAAGGAGAAATTTGGACGCTGTGGTTGGACCAGTTGGGAACCACTGCTCTAGAGTTCCTCTCAGAGCCCTACAGAGCATTTTTGTATCTTTCAGCTCATTGTTTTGGATCAACATTTCTGTCTGTCGAACATAGCATTTAGCCTCCAAAAAGCCAGAAAGTGGTGGAGACCAAAACAGAGCTAAAAGGAGACCAGGTGGCCAGAATCATGACTCCAAATAAAACATGATGCTCTGTTTCTGTTTGATGTGTAAATAGGCAACTGTTTGTTTGCAAGTTCTCCATAACAACTTTATAAAATGATAAGATTTCAATTTTGCTGTTAGAGCGTGTTCTGCTGCACCCAAGGGGCCCCAAAAACCAGTTAGTGCCATTCTTACCAAGTCACTAGCGCCAGCTCCAAAAAGTTGCCAGATGATGCTATACATTTATTGGCATATTGATGACATCTTGCATATTCATTTACATGTAGAAAAAATGAAGCATTGCTGAATTAGATTCATTTGAAAAATCCTCAACATAATAGTTGAATGGCATGCAGTACTTTCTTGCGTTTTTAATCCAGAGAGTGAGAGCATCAATGTACCTATAGAAGCTCACTACAACTGAACTCCCACCTCTCCTCCTCCCTTGCCTGTCCCACACCTACTGCACAGTGCAAGAGGAGAGAGGGGGAGAGATGCTGTGCTGATGGTGGAAGAGCCATTGACTGTGATGACTCTGAGCAGTGTGCATGGCAATGAGTTACCATATAACATATTTCTTGTTTTTCCTTGATGGTCTCAATAAGTCGCTTAATTTGTCATGAGTCAATTTTTCGGAAACAAGTCGCTAAGAAAAAGTCAGATGATCTAGTGAGAAAGTCACCAAGTTGGCAACACTAATTTAGTACTGCTTAAATACAGCAGTCAAAATGCCCTTGAACAAGACTCAGCAGCTGTGGTTTCTCTGGCAAGTGATGTGTTCAGTTCTGTCAATATGAAGTGTGAAGTTGCAGACTGTGAGAATAAATTGACTACATTTATTAATACTATACAATTTTGTGAACATATGCTTTAAAAAAATCCAATACCTCCAGATTTGGCTTCTGACTTTCCAAAGTAAACACTAAATAGTAAACAGTCTCAGCTGAGTGTATTTCTGTCCTGATTATACCCCTCTCTGTTTGTCTCAGGTGCTGACGGAGCAGGGCTGCGTATTCCAGGAGAGACATGGCTGGGAGAGACCTGGCTGGTTCAACAAAGATGGGCCTGCACCTGTGAGACACTCCACATGTATACCAAGCACATGCATGCTAATGATTTTAACCACATATTGACAGCAGGCACTTGGAAAGACATAAACAATTAAGATGCAAATGTTATCACTTGCTTGCTGGCTTGCAGACTGACTGCCTCTAATGGGCAACACTGACGCTGACAGTGACTGGGCAAATGCTTTGTCCTTCTCCGCATGTGGAAACAGTGATGATTAATTAACCTCTGACGATTTATTTGTCTGTATCATTGCACAGCTTAAAGACTATGATTACTACGGGGCATATGACATTAAGAGGAATGTGAACTACAAGTACAATGAATTGCTGGGAAAGGAGTACACCTTTGACTTCCCTCCGCATCATGACGTGGTAAGACACCAAGCATGAATGTGTATTTGAGTGTGTGTGAATGCGTGTTTTTCAGTAGAACAATGTTAATAAATTACATGGGCCAAAAAAGCTCAGGGTCGCCAGATGAGTGTGAGCGCTCTCTGAAGGCTCCCGTGAGGACAGGGAACATGTGTCCTCATGGGAAATGACGATCATGGACATCTGACAGTGATGAGAGAACAGTTAGTGATGTTTATGGTGCATAAAGTGCGTATCCAACAAGCACAGCAGCTCAGAGGACAGATCACAAGGGGAGAATTACCAACCTTGACGTCAAAACCTCTCAATGGGTTTTCCCTTTAATTTCACAGTTGTGATGAATGTTGCCTTCAAGGACCTGGCTCCAAATATGAACACTCATCTCAGAAATGTCATGTTTGGCAAAGAGAGGAGGACTCTTTTATTTAATGTCAAGCTTTATGCTAATTGGATGTGTGTGTGTGTGTGTGTGTGTGTGTGTGTGTGTGTGTGTGTGTGTGTGTGTGTGTGTGTGTGTGTGTGTTTTTTATTTATATGCAGATAAAGAGTGAGTGCCTCTCATGTAGACACGGTGTGGCAGTGTTTGACATGTCCTACTTTGGAAAGTTCTATCTCACCGGACCAGATGCCAAGAAGGCGGCTGATTGGCTGTTCACTGCTGATGTCAACAAGAAGCCAGGTCAGTGTGTTGCAGCAAGAACACGCACATATACACACACACAAATGCACAGACAGATGGGAGAGAAGATTGACAGAATGAAGAGGGCAGTTAAGGAGACTAAACAAGATTCCAGCACGAGAGCAAAACAGTCCACTGTTCCACAAGATCCAAATATCACTGGTGTTCAGTGCCAGTGCCAGTACATAGTCTCACAGAGGGGTTTTTTAGTTGGAACTTTTCAAAATCGGCAAGCTGACAGCTGTGCCTGCTTTCTGTGGTGACAGGTGAATACAGATGTGAAAATGGGCAGAGCCCCAAATGCTCTGGATATGCTTTTTTCCTCCACTGTCCTCACACTTCCCACTTCATTCACAGTCTGCTCTCACTGCTGAACAGGATAGATTGCCTCTGGGTTGACAGCGGTACGCCTTCAGAAACTGGCATCAACTTTTGAAAGAATGCAGAGACAGATACATCTTTTAAGTTTAAGCCTCTTGAGCCTCTTTCACACATGATTCCCAGTAAGTCACTGGGATAACCTCTACGGCATTGCTAGTGATTTTTACTATTCACACATGCACTTCAATCAGGAACATTTTCATCTTAAGCCTTTTCACACATGCCATGGCAAAACTGGAATAGATGGGGCAAGGGGTAGTCCAGCAGATGGCGGTAATGCAACACTTATGGATGACAACTGTCATAAAACAGCAGAAGAAGAAGAAGAAGCTGGGGCTAGGCTGGATGTTAGTGTAACACAGCAGAAGACATCTCTTCAGACAAAGAGCTGTGTTCGTGTGTCACCAATTTTTTTGTAATGTATTTAATATTCAACAAGTTGCTAAACCATAAACACGTCATCAGCAGAGTCTTGTGTGGTTCGTTCGCGTCACGTGAAAGCACCTTTGGTCAGAAGAAACACTTTTAGTGCTTGTCCCTGCGATGTTACTGCTTTAATTCACAACACAGATGTGCTGTGGTGGGAAATTGGTGGTATAGATTTCCATGAATTATTAATCCATGCTTCCATTAACACATAACCCAAAGTGGGAAATGTTCATGTGTGAAAGGAGCGTTTGTGTTGGGCTGGAAAGTGTCTGATTTTGATGTGATACTACCATCTGAAGAGGAACACTGAAAGCATCTCAGCTTGTAAAAACAGTTGTATAATGTCTGTTGTTACTAAATTTGAGGTGTGTGGACATTAACAAGGCAGGGAGGGTCTAATGAAATATACTATTTGTTGCATCATGGGAAATGTAAGAGCTGTTGCAAGGCAAGATTTAAAGAGTACCTGTACACTGGAAGAAGAGCTCCTTTAATTTTATCAGCAACGTTTCAATGAAATGATGGATATGTATATATAGTAAAATGACCAGTGATATTATTATCATCTAATCACATTCATATGTACTGTGTCAAGACATCCTTTTTACAAGGAAAATGAAAACACATAAATATGAACAGACCTGCAAGGATACATCAAAGGAATCTTACACAAACTTACAATGAATAAGTTGCAAAGAATATAATAAAACTAGCAAAGACTAATTTAAACATGTACCATTGAGTTGGCTCCACGATTTAAGAGTCTTCAGCCCTCAGTCACACCTTTTGCTCCACCAGGAAGGGGTCTCCTTACACAACCACAGTATCTCAAAGACAAAGACACAACCTGACAATGTTAGAATGCGTGCACATCAATTAGACAATATAAGGTTAAAAGCAAATAAAGAGATTAATAAAGAGAGCCCAAACCAACTGTTGTGATGTTAATTGTTTAGGTATAGTTGACTGTAGATTAAATTAACCTGTGTTGGTAACAAACTAATGAGTTTGCAGAATGTGAATTGGGACAACATTACCATGTGGGGCTGTGGACATCACACTCTGTGTGTGTTTAATTTTCCTGTGGTTTTTGCAGTAAACTGGTCCAGACGTGCATCCATGTCAGTACGTGTGTATCCCACTGGCTAACTCATTGCTGCTGCTTTGTGCTGCGCTCATACCAGTAGCGTACAATAGTTACAATGGACCCCAATACACACTATTATGATGGGCCCTGGTGACAGATTTTGTCGAAACAACTACCGTATATTTTATAGTACAGTCACATGATCAATTACAGAAATTATTTATTACATGGATTTTTTTAATATATGTATATATATATATATATATATATATATATATAGATGTGTGTGTATGTATATATATATATATATATATATATATATATATATATATAGATATATATAATTCATATAGTTTATGTAAAATGAACATATATATTTTGTTATAGGTTTCTACTATTTCACAAAAGAAAAAAAAGACATAGAAGTAGATGGGTTTGCCTTCTCGAAGATGGAAATAGCAGACAACAGCATTTGTATTTTAATGTGTGTGCTCTTTACCACTGGCGTATTTTTGAGGTGGCAAGTTGAATCACTCTTAAGGGCCTCTTCTCTGCTCCAGAGAGAGCAGGCCCTCCTACCACTCTCTCTCTACAGCCCCCCCCCCACCCCATGGGCCCCAGCGCAACTGCATTGCCTGCAATGCCCTGGCTCATTCAGTGGTTACAATGGATATCAGGACGGTGTCGCCCACCCTTCGGTTCTCTCCTGGTTAACACAGTTAGCTCTGTTGGCACTGTTGCTGTTGTTCAGCCTTGCAAATGGAGTGAGCATTGTTAGCTGCTAGCTGCTGGCACAACCACCTCCATGTTAAGAACTGTGTCCAGAAAACTCACACACTCTGAATTTCACATAGAGCCCCTGTTGGATAATAAGGTGGCTGCCATCGGTTTACAAGACACGAGGGCGCAAAGAGTCATTAAAAAGCATATAAGAAAGTCAAACGTTTATAACTGTTTGTATAAATAGAAAAATTGGAATGTCACAAATATTCTTTATATACAGCCATTTGTACATACTATATAGAGCTAAGGGGGAATCAAACACATATAAAAGATATGCATAAAGGTTGTAGTGTTTGGATGTGACCCAGTCCCTACATAGGACTGCTAGGGAATGCTAAAGAGGTTAGGATATCCCGCCCTCTGCTGTATCAACTTTGACAGTTCTTAGCTTTGTCTCAATTGGGAATTGTAACACAGCTTTAGTCTCTGTTGTTAGATGGATGAAGAAGCTACTGTAATTAAAGTGCAACATAAAATTGCTGGAATAATCCTTTAAGCTGGCACAGCTGCTGTTTGACTTCTTGTGCTAACATCTATTTTCACTTTATGATCCTGCACTCATGATGACAACCAGCTCTCACCCCATCTACCAAGATAGTTTCCCAAAATGTTTTCGAGCTCTTAGAGGACACATCATCATCCAACCTTGCTAACTCAGTCTCTTCGTCCGTCACTCTCTTCCTCCCTCTTGCCCCCAGTACTCACTTACAGCAATTACAGTGGTCACACTTTCTCCAAGAATATTTAATGTCTCCGCAGGCCTGACTTATGCCTCACCAACACATTTACACACCCTTTCCTTTAATACCAGTGACAGAACGAAATGGTGACATCAATCATTCATTCAAATGAGAGGTGACTGAGGGACAGCCGCGATTAGCATGTCGCTGCAGCCACCAGCTCCTTTGGCACAACGGATGACAGGGAGATTTTGTCTCTTTTAATTAGATACAGACTTCAGTCATTAGGAAATTATTTTTGATGATGTTCCTATTATGAATATGTGTGGCGAGAGATGTTCTCAGCTTTGACGAGGTTCACATTTCAGTTGTTTCCTTGGTAACTATTTAACAAAAAGTCCATGTCGTCAGGGCATGTGTGTCCCTTGAGGCACACATATGTAATTATTAGCAAGTTGTGAAAGAACTATAAGTACACTTGAGTTGATTATAAAATCAATCTATTCTTATTCACACACAAAGGGGCAGGAAAGCACTCGCACAGACACACAAAAGCTTACAACTGGATTACCCACAAAGACGTGGTTACTAACAGAAGACTGACCTCGAATTCGGGTTCATTTTTTATTTTGAGATTTCCGTCGGCATGGTTCCAAGAGACTGCACACGTTAAATTGGCCTACAAAGTCTGCCACGGGAATTAATTGTTTGTGTGTGTGTTTCAGGCTCCACTGTGTATACCTGCATGCTGAATAAGAGAGGAGGGGCAGAGGCTGACCTGACAGTGAGCAGACTGGAGCCTGGTGCTGCCAACCTGCCCCTGGCACCACAGTCCAATGGTGAGAAACCGAGTGTGTTTGTGTTGTTTTCTATATTTATCTGCCGCGCTGTTATATCCATTGCCCTCGCTTTTATTCCACGCTTCTCTCTCTTATTCCATCACTGTTGTGTTTTGTCACTTTAACTGTTGTGTTTTATCTGTTTCTGGATAAATCTGTCATTCTGTTGTGTCTTCTTTTGGATTCATTGTTCTTTTGCTTTGTTCTATTTATTGTTCTGTCTCTCAGTATCTATCAATACTGTATATCTGCTGTTTCTATCATTATATTCTTCTGCCCGTAAATCTCTCTTTTGTTGTGTGTTGACATGGCAATCAATTTATGTGCTGTGTCTTATTTGTCGTTCTGCTTAAAGGGACAGTTCACCCCCAACCCAAAAATACATATTTTCCCTCTCCTCCCTCCTACTTGTAGTGCTGTTTACCATTCTAGATTGTTTTGGTGTGAGTTGCAGAGTGTTGGAGATATCGGCCGTAGAGATGTCTGCCTTCGCTCTGGTATAATGGAACTAGATGGCACTGAGCTTGTGGTGCTCAAGGCACCAAAAAATATGTTTGTAAAAACAGAAATCCTGACCCGGTTACTCAAGATAATCCACAGACTTTGTTGTGAGCAGTTTCATGTAGGAACTTTTTTCTTTCGACTGAACTACTCCCAACAGCCATATCATTAAGCAGAAGGAGATGTGCATTTACTGCTAGCTCACCTGGCACCACTGAGCTAGCTAACGTTACAGCTTGGCCAAAGAAGACCCGATTAATAAAGAATAATGTAAATTAATGCACACTTTCTTCTGCACAGTGAAATAGTTCCTACATGAAACTGTTCACAACAAACCCTTTAGATTATCTTGAATAACCAGAAAGGTGATTTCTATCCATCCATCCATTTTCATCTGCTGATCCGGTGCTGGGTCGTGGGGGCAGCAGGCCAAGCAAAGCACCCATGTCCCTTCCCTCAGCAACACGTTCCAGCTCCTCCTGGGGGACCCCAAGGTGTTCCTAGGCCAGATGAGGTATATAATCCCTTCAGAGTGTTTTGGGTCTACCCCAGGGCCTCCTACCAGTGGGACGTGCCCAAAACACCTCTAGCAGGAGGCGCCCAGGAGGCATCCTGATCAGATGCCCGAACCACCTCAATTGACCTCTTTCGACGCGAAGAAGCAGCAGCTCTACTCTGAGCTCCCTCCAGATGTCCGAGCTCCTTACCTTGTCTGAGCCCAGCCACCCCACGGAGGTAACTCATTTCGGCCACTTGTATCCGTGGTCTCATTCTTTTGGTCACTACCCAGAGCTCATGACCATAGGTGAGTGCTTGGACGTAGATGGACCAGTAAATCAAAAGCTTTGCCTTCTGGCTCAGCTCCCTCTTCACCATGAGGGTCCAGCACAGCGCCCGCATCACTGCAGAAGTCGCACCAAGCCACCGATCCGTCTCACTCCCCATTTTACCCTCACTCGTGAACAAGACCCTGAGATACTTGAACTCCCTTGCTTCAGGCAGTAACTCTCTCCCAACCTGAAGGGGACAAACTACTGGTTTGCGGCAGAGAACTATGGCCCCTGAGACATTGCTGTTGAGCTTTTCAAATCTATTTTTTGACGCTTTGAACACCACAAGCCGAGTGCCAGCTGTGGCTCAGAGGTAGAGCGGGTTGTCCACCAATCTAAAGATCAGGGGTTGGATCCCCGAAGTATCCTTGAGCAAGATACTGAACCCCAAACTGCTCCCGATGGCTGTTCCATCTGTGTGTGAGTGTGTTAAAAACTGAGTAGCAGCTGGCACCATGTATGGCAGCCTTGGCCACCAGCGTATGAATGTGTGTGTGAATAGGTTAATGTGACTCGTAGTGTAAAAAGCGCTTTGAACGGTTAGATGACTACAAAGGCGCTATACAAACGCAGGTCCATTTACCATTTACCATACTCCCCTTAATCATTGTTTATTTCTTTCCGGTCCCGCCTTTGCTCCAGGTGATGCATACTACCTGGCCATTGGAGGCGGCGTAGCAGAACACAACTGGAACCACATTAGAACAGTTCTTCAGGACCAAGGCTTCCACTGCCAGCTGACAGACCACTCTGAGGACATGGGGATGATCAGCATCCAGGGACCCAAGAGGTGGGAAAAGAAAAGGGGAGGGCTATGAATGAACAGAGACAATGCCATGATTTATAAATCCAGGTGAGGAAAAGGACAAAAGGAGGGAGCAAGGGCAAGAAGCAGTGGAGAGGAGAGGGAAAAAAGAGAAAGGTGACTGATTGGTCTAAAGATGGGTTATGATTCACAACCTGGACACAAGAGGTGGGGAAACTGAAAAGACAAGCTGTTGGATCGATAAGAGGAGAGCAGGTTAAGTGCCTATTTTCAGGACTTGGCCATAGGCATGAGAGGTGAGAGAGTGCACGGACGGAGGTTGATTGAACACAAGAGACGGAAGCGGGGAGGTTAGAGAGTAATGCTGCACTTTAAAGTCGCCATTGGCTGTCTCGTGATGCTCTGAACCCTGCAAAGTAAATTAAAATCTATTTTTCACCTGTGTGAGTGATAATGATAAAGATTACTCAGAACTGTTGTGCTCTGTGTCTCAACAACAGTTTACACCTTGGGTTAGAGGTCCATGGGCATGAGCTGTTATGTCTGGACTCATATAATATATGTTCCAGTACAGCTTTCCAGCTTTTGTGTCTGTGTGTGTCCTGGGATCTCATTTATAAACATTGCATATACACAAAACAAGGCCTGAAAGAGGCGTACGCCACTTCCCACGCAACAATTGTGAACCATAAAAACAGATTTGATGGGAGACACTTTGACCCATGCTTACGAACATTTTGGAGACGGAAAATTGGCGACACAGATGGTGAGATGGAAGCCTGATGGTAGAAATTGTCGAATATTTTTTGGCGCACACCATTTTTTGCTCTTGTCTGTATGTACATTTTTAGTATGGATCCTACTTATTGTTTCATAAATGAGACCCCTGGTGTGTATGTGTGCCTGCTCATTTAGCAGGGATACTCTGCTACTGCTAAAATGATATAGAAAATAGACCAGACGCCAAAGCTGTTGCGGCAGATTGGTGCTGCAGTGATTGTTTGGGCTCAGATTTCAGTCGATTTTGTGGTAACTATTAACAAAAAGATTAAGTTTACATGTTGTCAGGACGACTAAAACTTCATAGCAGACAGAAAATTACAGTGACTGAAACCTTAACCGAACATGTCCAAGTACTCCAGTGTAACCCACATCTGTTAGAACCACCATCCATGGATTTCTTCATCTCAGGATGAGAAAATGTGTGCACAGGTGCAAATTGTACTGCACATTCAGACATGAGATGTAGTCCATTCTTGTTGTGTTCTTCTTGCCTCCTGCCGTTCTCCTTTTGTTCTTCACTCACAGAGCGAGCGGTGCCACCTTTTTACCTCTCCCTGATCTCATTCCCTGAACTCCTCATCTATCTTTTCTATCCCCTCTCACCTCCTCTCCTCCCCACCCCACCCCACCCCACCGCCCCGCGTCTTTGTTCTTCCCTCTCACCAGCAGCAGGGTTAGGCCACTCTGTTCTCTGTGTGGGCTGTGTCTATTTCTTCTCCTTGAGGCTTTTTCTCATCTTCTGTTCTCCCAAGTTTCTTTTCTCTCAGTCCTCATGTGTCTGTAGATCTTCCTCAATCCTCCTCTTCCTCCCCTGTCTTTGCTCGCCTATTCTGTGTCCTCTTCGCCTTTTCAAATTTTCTACCACTCACGCTTTGATTGCTTACGTCAAACCAGAAATCAGTGCGTCACTAGCAGCAGTAGCCAAATACATATGTGTGTGTGTGTGTGTGTGTGTGTTTCATTATAGATACACACACACACGCACACACATATGCATTAAAGGATGTTGATTATGGAGCTCATTAAGTTTTCTTGAGCATCCCAAGCGCACTCAGCTTGTGAGTGTTTGTATTTGCATCAGTCGATGTTTCCATGCGTGCATGTCAGTAATATAAACAAGATTAGCATCTGTATCTCCTCTCTCTCTGCACAGCTGTACTCCTCCTTATTGTTTTCGGCACATATGAGAAATCGCAGAATATAGACCCTCCGATGTTTGTTTTCTTACGAAGCAAATTGATCTCTTTAAAGTTTGAGGAGACGGAAAATTACAGCGTTTACGAAGCTGCGGAGATGTCTGATTCCAACTCCCCGGAGAGGAGGGAGTCTCTAGATGTGCAGCTTTTTCGCTCACGCAGCTTGGCAGCGCGCTCCGAAGGGTGAAACTGGCGCTTGATCGTCTGCTTTGTAATTACAAACCTTATTTATAATATATGAAATTACGTGATATCCTGCGAGAGAGCTCTGTGTGTTTGTGTGTGTATGCATGCATCCTCTGATTCACAGCTGAGAGCCACAGTTAAGTGGTAAGACAGAGAAACAAATTGGTGGTTGCAAGACTCCCTCACCACACACACACACACACACAAACACACACACACACACACGGAGTCATTCACTGATTATATATAGCTAATTGGCCTTGCTCTTGGTCTTGAGAGTTCAGTGAACAAAGCGTTGCCAAAGGGAGGACAGCCTGGAGAAAATACCAGCCTGTGCATCACACAAACACATTCATGCATACAGTATACGCAAAGAAATTTTCTATTCACTTATAGCCACAGTCGCATACACACATTCCTGCATCCAACTATGACCACATCGATTGCTTTCTAGAGAAAAAAGGAACACCCACACAGATGCACAAACATGAAGAGCACACACAAACGTAACCTGAACCCCCTTTCCCAAATATCATCAACCCTGGCTTCTTGCCACACTGTTGCAAAAATATCTCCCAGAAAAGGCCTCTACCTGCCCACTCACAAACACACAAGTAGCAAAGTAAGCTAAACTTAGTCCTTTTTTCTGTTGACTCATCTTTATGTAATATTGATTCTTAGTGTGTGTGTGTGTTTGTGGGAGAAGAAGAGGTGGTACATTTCTTCGGCAACACACTCCTGTGTTTTTATAGTAATGTTTTCTTGACATATTTAGATAAATAAATAGGATCATTTAAGCATCAACAAACGTATTGATTAAGTATCTTTAATGACACCAGCTGCACAGGTGCAAATGTACAGTAAAATGCACTGACCATTGAACATTGTGTTTTCTCTCATGTGCAGTCGAGAGGTGCTTCAGGAGGTGTTGGACACAGACCTGAGCAACGAAGCTTTCCCCTTCTCTTCCCACAAAGTTGTTAATGCAGCCGGGCATCAGGTAAGAACACACACACACACACACACAGGCACTAGTGTTACCAATTACGCCAGACATTTTCCAAGAAAAGATATTCATCATTAATACCCAGTACCTGTCGAGTGCTGTGTTGAGTCACTGCTAATTTAAACTGAACATTTACAACGGCTGCAGCTTCACATTAAAAGTATTTAATTGGCGAAACACAAATTGACTTTTCTTATTAAACTGTCACAGTAAATGTGTTTGTCAGTCAGATTAGCACTACTGCTAGTTTTCAACAAAAAAGGCCTCCACAAAACAAGACATCAGTCATTTTTGTTGACAGCGGATCAATTTGAAATACTGCAGAGAATAATGGAACAAGAAGGAGCATCCACAGAGAGCTGCAGGAGGCAGGCCGCACACCTCTGAAATGAATCTAAAATATTCTCTAATCTAATCTAAATCTAAATCTGAAATAATTGCCAGATGGGCACTTTTGTCGTTCGCTTTCACACCACATCCTCTGCCATTGTCTTGATGGTTTTTTCTCCTCCTCTCCTAAATGAAATCTGACTCCTGCTACTCTATGCTGCGACCAAGCTCTCAGGACATAGTGGCCAAATGTGGAATTTAGGTGGGCCATATCTTGTTTGTCTTATTCACAATAATACCGATATAATTTTTAATATGAATATTTATAATGGGATACTCACGATATTAAGACTTGTTGACATATTGACGTCATACTGTTACCCATGGCAACAACAAGCACGGCTGAAAGTGGTTCCAAACAGACGAGCAGCTTCAGTAGCGTGGAATGAACTGTGGCATCCTGAATGTTTTATGAACAGCCCCCGACTTCGTGAACTCTTTTAGTGACTTACGAGTTACCTTCCCTGCAGAGGGAACTCATTCAGGGGCCCCATGTGTATATATATTTTTTGTAACTAATTTGTCATATTGTCAAGAATATTGTTATTGCAAAAGTACTATTGTACAAAAGTGTAAAAGTAAATATTGTGATATTATTTTAGGGCCATATTGCTCACCCCTAGTTTCGGTCCATGATGCCATCTGGCCCCACTTTTTCCTACTGACATCTGTAAATTAGTTGATACATTTTTTGAAAGTCACAACCCCTGCAAAATGACTTGTTTCAGTATCAGAGTTTTATCCATTCAGTCCAAAAACATTTCTAAAGTCTGGAAAGAAGGCACTATTAAATCATGTTTATCCCCATTCAAGTTAGCTGCTCTGCTGGGCTCGACTGCTGTAAGTCCCTAGTATGCTTGCTTTATGAGGCCCGCAGTGTGGAAGTTGAAGGTAATTTCATGCCGCAGAAATCAAGCTTTTTTGACTTCATGCGCCACTGAGCAACTTTCACAGAATTGAACGGGGGCCAGCTTCAATGCTGTGTCTAGTTCTCTTTACATCCATGGCTGCGACTCTGCCGCTGCTGCTGTGGCATCCGATGTCCGACTAAGTATTGATAAAAAAGCAAGGTTATATGATCCCTGTATGCCCAAACACCGTGTAACATCAGTAACACCGACTACTGCACACACACACCCACACACCCAGTGCCTCAACTCATTTCTACAGTAATTGGATGTGGTACATTTGTCAGCTTCAAAAATAAGCTTGTCAGTGCTAGTTAAATAAAAAATGAGTAAATTAAATAATACTTCTATGAAAATGACACTGTTGAGTGACACTGGTTTATTGTTTCAAAGGTTTAGTCAACAGAAATTGTAGACTCCGTGTGTGTGTGTGTGTGTGTGTGTGTGTGTGTGAGTGTGACAGATGGAATGTCTCAACAAGGCGTCCTTGTGACTTCAATATCAAGTCTGTCCGCACCTATTTGTTTTTCTTTACCTCTGTCCAACTTCTATTGCTTTCTCCTTCTGTCCCTGAGATCTAACATCTCAAAACAAACTCAACATGCTGTTGTTTACCAGCGCTGGGGGAAATCATGTATTTTCGCGGTATTTTTTATTCATTTTTTAAACAATATGAGGTAATGGAGCCTCGGCCTCTCGGTTTGACCTCCACACTGTTCCTGGCCTTGGCTCAAAAAGAGCATGTTGTACCGGCTCATGCGGCGACACATATGTCCACACGCTCTCGCTCTGTCTTAGTTGCTCTTGCATGAATTATGCAACGCTCCGGTGATTGCAGTCAGCATCTTCTCACAGCTCTGCAGAAGTGTTTGTGCATGTGTGTGTGCGCGTTGCTTGTGCTGTGTTCCAGCTGGTTGCTGGCCTCGTCTGGGTGACATTTTAATGGCTGCACTGCTGCGAGAACAGAGCTCTCTCTCTGCCCTCTGCTCCCCTCATAGCTCATTAGACTCGCTCGCTCTCTCTCTCTTCCCACCTCGCCAGTCGAAGCGAGTGTCCTGGCATGCGTGTTCGGTCACAAGGATTCATGTTTATATGCATTTTTGTACTTGTGTCTGCTCTCCGTGTGTCTGTGTTTGATGTTTGGCTGGTAAAAGTTTGAGTGACAGCGTGCATGAGGCATGCATGTGTTCCTGTGTGTTTAAGTTTGTCGCTTGTGGTATTTGGAGGAGTGTGTGTTGTGAACGAGCGTGGGCCTACATGTACTGTCCTCCCGAGAGTTTCGTGGCGTACATATGGGGCCCAGGGTGATCCCTGGCCGGCCAGATGGCCTGGCTGTCACAGCATCCACTGGGGAAACTGTTGGAGAGAGTTTTCTCTCCTCTTTTTTCGCTCCCTTCCACAATTTCCCACTCACTTCTTTTCCTTCTCTTTTTTTTTCCCTTTAGCTTTCCCTCTTCCTTCACGTATATAATTTTGCATCTTAACCATTTCTTGTATTCGTCAACATGGGTGTTATTCTCATAGTATATCTATTATGTGACTATAAAGGCCTGACAGATACTAGAAAATTCAACCAGCTCTGTATCATAAAATGTGGGTAGTATGTGGAAATAAACTTCCCTCCATCTTTCCAGTGCCCACATCGTCCTGCTCATTTGTGTCATTCAGTGGGTTTTCACTGGCCACAAGACTGTTGCTAAAAACTACAGATGGTACTTCCCTTACGTTTGTATGCCTGTCGCCAGCACAGACAAAAAGAGTATAGAAGCAGATCGAGAGAAAGAGGCGCCCCCCTCTGTCTGGCTCTCTTAAACTCAGATTAAACAGTTAAAATAGGCCGAACTGATCAACTATAAACCAAGATACTGTTAATGTATTGCCTACTTCCTGTCCAAAATGTTTTCAGAAACATATAGTGTACTGTTTGGCTGTAATACGCAAGTTTGTGAACACAAAGTGGGCACCATACTGTTTCCTGTATAGTAAAATCTGAATCTGAATATAAACCAAGATTCTGTCACTGTATTACCTATTTCTCACCTAATATGTTTTTAGAAACTGAAAACAATTTGCTTTGATTAGGTAACTTGAATCCCACTCACTGGCTTCACTTTCAGACAAACACAGGCCAGTCCAGGCTTTAAAGTTCAAAATGTGTATTGAAAATGACTATAGGCAGGAGGTAACAGCACAGGCAAATGATTGATGTCGTTGTCCACAGATAACAGGTGTAACAGGTATTGATGATCAATGACTGATTTGACTGACATATAGGATTAAAGTAAAAGGCGTTCACCATGAATGTAGCCTTAATGGCACAAATGAATGACACTGACATTAAACAATGGCCACAATGCAATATTTAAAGGCTGGAAACAAGGTGCTAAAAATCCATTAATAGGCAACAATTGCTTTAATTAATATTTGTGAATATTAATTCACTGGACAAAGAACAAAGCAGATCAATTTCTGATGACTGCTAATGTTTTTCTACACTTAGCAACACGAATAGTAACAAATCATAACACATAGTGAGTGTCCTGCCTCACAAACAAATGCAGGAAATTAAGAAATGGTGACGTGGCATACAAACCTGGCAGCGTGCCACTGCGACACACAACAGTAAAACTAGATTCAAAGAAAATTATGAGCGTCCTCGTTCCCAAGGGCAAACAAGACAATAAAAGTGGACTCACATAGGCAATCACTCATCGGGTCAGTCAGTATAGGGAGCACCATGAATGGGAGAGTGCCGTGAAACAGCCACGGTCAGAGGAGATGGAGGGAGTCTACAGATACATATTTTAGCTTACTGTTAAACTGTAATACCATACTAACCAACATATTGATTTCAGAGGGGCAACTTGCATTATGTCACTCGTCGTCAGGAGCATTTATTGATCCGGTATAGCGCAGTGCATCCTGGTAGTTGTAGGTTTTCTACCTATTGAGCAAAAGCAAATGCCACAGCCTCTTTCCTCTGTTTTCTGTATCTAAAGTATTTGCATCTTTCCACTGCATACATGGACCAATTTAATGAAAGACCACCTTCCCTGCAGTGAAGTCCTTCTTATATTTGTTCTAATTAAAAACATAAGTAGTCCCTGTAGCTGCTGCAAACTGCATAGCGTCGTGGACCCACTTCTTGTCACTCTGCTGCCTGACGTGTCTGCCATATTGATGTGCACACCGGTTTCTTTACATTGGAGTGACGCCTTTGATTCAAGCCTTTGAGGCTGTAGCTTTATTTTTCGTCAGGATGTGTGCATAGGAGAAAAATGCAGGTAGTTTTTGTCTGTTTCCAAATTGCAAAACGAAATGACAAGATACACACAGTGCAGTTTTCACTGATTGCCACTGAATGAAAGACAGATTCTAGTTGTGGGCGATTGTTCCACAGCAGCAGAGCAGGTCACTACAGCAGCTCTGGGGATTTCTGTGTTTACAAAGACACAATTTTAAAGATGATATCTATGAAATTGAGTTTTTTTGGAAAGCTGTGCTCCATTCAACACTGTTCTCGCTGCATTTTCCAAAAAATGTTATCATGCCCAATATTCATAATGGACAAAATTATGAGAATAACAACCAGGTTGACAAATACCTTCCGTACACCTTCACCTCTTTCTGCCTCTCAGGCCTCGTCTCTACCTTCTTTCCTGCACTGTTTCTCTATTCTGTTTTCTCTGCCGCTCCGCCGTCATTCCCACCCCTTAACCCCCATCAATCTCTTTAAGGACTTAGAGCACTTTGGACGTTCACTTCTCAAAGGAAATTACAGTTGCCCTGTTTCCCTCTTTGTGTGCCTTATCTTATCCTTGCATCTCCTCTATTCTTATTCTTTTCTGTTGTTCCCTTGCCTTTTAGTTTCCTCTCTTCAGCAGCAGCACACAGAAGCTGCTGTTTGTATTAAAATGCAAGACAAGTAGATGTGGCCCTTAAAGGTGAAGTGTGTGTGTGTTTGTGCTTGTGTGTGTGACAGAATGCAAGCAGAGGCACAGCAGCTTAGTCCTCTACATGCCTCTCTCCATCTCTCTAAGCCTCCCCCTCTCTCTCATCCAGGTGCGAGCGATGCGTCTGTCGTTTGTCGGAGAGCTCGGCTGGGAGTTGCACATTCCCAAAGACGCTTGCCTTCCAGTCTACCATGCTGTCATGGCTGCTGGGAAAAAGCACGGCATCATCAACTCAGGATACAGAGCCATTGACTCACTCAGCATAGAGAAAGGTAACTTTTAGTAAAAGGTCATAATGTCGATAACTAATCCCAGCGTGCAATGCCAGCTCAGGTATAGATGTACTGAAATTTAGCCAATACATAAGTTACCACAAAAACTACTTTGAACTACCTGTTAATCAAAATAAACAGAAAACAGCTTCTCAAAGCTAATGTCTGTCTATGTTTATCAGGGTACAGACACTGGCACGCTGACCTTCGCCCAGATGACACCCCCTTGGAGTCGGGGCTAGGCTTCACCTGCAAACTGAAGAGCTCGATCCCGTTCCAGGGCCGTGATAGGCTGGAGAGGCAGAAGGAGGAGGGGCTGAAGAGGCGCATCGTCTGCTTCACCATTGACGAGTCAGTAAAGCCTGAGATTATATGCTAGGCAGAAAGAAATGAATGAAAATGTGCTCACAACAACAGAAAATTGTAGTAGACATTGAGGTGATTTTAGAAGACACTTTTTTTTTTTTTTTTTTAAATAGAGCTTCCTGGAGTGGAGCCACCTACACTTCTTACACAAAAAAATTCCTAACCATAACCTAAAATAATTAAGAGAATGGTCTTACTCAGAGAACAGAATACTTAAAGCAGCTAAACCAGTTATGAAACAGTCTAAATTTCATATCAATGCTTCTGTGTGATCTACATTAGCAAACAAGACCATATATAGAATTATAGTTATTCATAATGCCTGTCCCTGGGTCCGACCCCCTGCAAAATCAGATGAAAAATTTTACAGCACACAGACCGCAAGCAGGCAAAGTGTCAAAGTGAGTTGTACATTAGTCCGTTAAAAAGAAGGAGAGAAGATTTTTCTTTAGAGAATTTTATTTTGTCGTGACATTTAGTGGTTGGAGCTTCAACGACAAAAAGGAAAGAATTTTAAAAGCTTATATGGACAGTGACAAAGCACAGGGGAAAAAAAAGAGTCAACCTTGGTCAGACAGCAACAGATGAAGAGATTGTGGGATTTGAAAGTGTTCAAAACTGATCCTGAATCGGCCCTTTTCCTCCTAGGAAGGTATGTAATGTGTAGGTTTTATTTATGAAATACATTGTGAGACGTTGTTTTAGACAGGAAAATGAATTCACATATTGACATCAAACTAAGTTTCCTGTGTCTCACTGTCATCATATTACAGTTGTTGATCTTACATAGCCACAAAAAGATGCATTACCTCATGGCTAGGCATCCTGCAGACAGCTGTTCAGTATATATACACATAGACACACATTATATAGGATTTAAAACTTAAATGTCACCATTTAATGCACCGCACCAGATTGTAGCTTTAAGCTAATTTGCTTCTGTAGTTCATTGGAAGGTCAAAACAGAGAAACAGCACAATAGCAAACAGCACAGAGTAAATGCACAATACAAAGTTATGAACACACAACACAAAGCCTCACACAAAAGCACATCACAAGTGTCTGCTTGTCAAAAACAAAAGCAAGTTATGGAGACAATAAGTAAGAATTCAGGGTCAGTGAGTACAGAGCTGAGCAGTGTTTTAAGTTGGTTTTCAAAGTGCTGATGGCGCTGCAGCTCCTCACATCGTCAGGCAGGGTGTTCCACTGATTTGTGGCTTTTACAGGAAAAGCTGATTGTCCAAATGCAGTGCGGCAAAATGGTACAGTACAGTCTCATATAGAGGATGTTCTCAAGATCTAATTTAAGTTATCTAATTGAATTGAAACAAAATCACACAGTGCAGGAGAGGCCAAACTATGTAGAGTTTTAACACCAGGCACAAATTTAAAAAGTATTCCAATTCTCAGAGCTCAGTAAAATGTATTTTCCCCAGTACCCTACAGTGATTAAAGTGTGTTCAAAATTAATTGTGTCTTTCTTTCAGTCGCTTCTAAAACAAATGTACTGTAGTGCCATGTCAAGATCATTACGACATGAGGCGGTGGAGCCTGAGCCACAGATACACTGTGAAGAAGCAGTTTGATATATATGGATATTATTGAATTTCCTCATTCCTACTTTCTTATTTCCATTTCAGACATGAGCCATGCCAGATTTCTTTTAGTATCCAGGACCAAACTGAAACTGTGAAAACATTTCTGTCTCTTCCTATTAGATTTTTGCCCCAAAAATATAAAACATTCACAATATTTCACTTAGTTACGATTCTAAGATGCAGTTACACCAAGTCGTGCTTTGGTTATTATTAATGTTTAATCTACAGATGGAGGATTGCGTTCCCTAATGAGTCGAGGAAAGCCTATCAAACTACACACACGAAACTGCACGATGGTCAAACTAAAAAAATGATTTTCTCTGATCCTGATGAGTTGACATGCTGGAGGTGCAAGCACACAACAACAACAACAACAATTAGCGACCATGAGAACACTGCTTTCTTTAAGGGTAGATATGTTATCAAAGTGGGTATATTCTGTTTGGTCCTGACAGTCGTGATTAGTGTGAACGTGTGTAGTTGTGCTTGTGTCTGTATATACAAGTGGATCTGATGTGTGCAAGAGGGAGTCAGTCTGCTGTGTTGGAGTGTGTTGGTCTAATGAGCTTACAGCCAACAGACTTCTGTACATGTTTCTGTGCACACGAACAGATTTCATTAAATCTGCTCTGGGTTTAAAGAAGAAAAGTCCAACTTGAATTAAATGAGTTGATTTTGTGAGTATGTGAAAGACACAGGGCATGTGTGGTGTTTGTTAGAGTGTAGTTAAACTTCTCTGTTTTTCTCTTTCTCTCTCTCTCTCAACCAGGAAAGTACCGATGTTCGGTCTGGAGGCCATTTTCCGTAACGGCACGCCTGTTGGTCATATACGGCGTTCTGACTATGGGTTCTTCATCGACAAAACCATCGCATATGGATACATCCGCAACCCTGATGGAGGAGTGGTAAAGGCCTTAAACACACAACACTTACACATATATCCTCAAACTGTATCCCTATCAATAACCTCTGTTATAAATCAGTTTTGTTTTTATGGCTGTTGTCATATTGTCTCATTCTGCCTGATTTTTCTTGAAAGAGCTCTACACAACATTTGGAGCTTTAATATCGTAGCAAACTACTTTTTACTGTGTAAAGATACAGTGGAGTAATGGCGTCCTACGCGGAGAATGACGTCATGCTGCATCTGTGTGTGTGTCTGTGTCTGTAACGTGTTACTAGTAACGCTTTACAGTGCTTTACATTACTTTTTCCAGTCACGAGTAGTGCAACTAATTACTTATAAAATTTCAGTAATGATATTGCAGTTACCTCCAAACCTAACAACTCATTACAACTTTACTTTTGTTATCATGTCACTACTGACTACTGAAATACAACCATCACATCAGCGAATTCATTTTTGAAATCGTCACGCTGCACGGGCACGTCACAAAGCAGCAAGCTAGTTTGGCAGCTGGAAATATTCCCATTACTTTGATTTTGTCGGGAAGAAAAAGGACAAATGACAAGAACACAGTTGCTGCAGGCAGTCGCACTAAAACTCGTTCCACTGCGCAAAACACGTCCCCAAACAACCAAAACTGGATTTTAATCGTGGGTAGCTGCAGGATACAAATAAGTAATAAAGCTTGTGGCTGGATATGTTGTGGATGTTGCTCCACGAGCGACTCTGTCTTTGAGGCAGAGCCGTGGGGAAAATACCGGTCGCAGGCAACTGAAGACCCCCGGGAAAAAATAGAAAATAAAAATATCATTTGAACGCTATTTAGCCTTAGCTACACTTGCTGGCAATTACCCTGACATTCAGAGGCACACATCTGAATTTTGGGGTGTAACGGAAAAGTAATAAATTAATAGTATAATGAATTACTGTTGGCAGGGAGTAATAAGCAAAGTAATACTATTACTATTACTTTTGAAAAGACTAATAATTAATGAATAATTTATTACATTTTTAGAGTAATGAGCCAAACACTGCCCTGTGTGTGTTGTAATCTGAGCTTCTCTGTTCCAGTAGAGATTCCAGCCACAGGCTCAGCATCTTCCATGTTGAGAGCTGTGTACAATCTCAGTTCAGTCAAATTATTTGTCACAGTGCAATCAATACATTTTCAGTAAAATGTAACTGTGTCAGTACCTTAAGTTTGTGCTTTCAAAAAGATTGTAAAATTAAATGAATTCATTTAATTAAAATTAATATAAATGTAAAGACCTCTGAATCATATATAGGCTCTGAATGTCATATAGAGGTCCTTTAAATTAAGAAAATGTTTTGCCAGAGTGGTGAGATTACCCCGCAGACTGATTGCTGTGTTGGCACTAAGAAAATATCTTGAAATATCTTTTTCTAATTTATTTATTTTTTTATATTATTTTTGCAATTTGTGCATCTGCCCATGTGAGTCCACTACATATAGACGACTTTCATATTATTTTACATCAGCCCACCATATCTCATCTTCCAAAAACTCAGAATGAAACCAAAGTACTTTGTGTAGTTGCATACAAGGATGTGAGCCGGTAGGTGCATCAGTCTCTCTTTATTTATCTATTTCTTAAGGTATTATCAATCGTAGCCTCAGGCTGTCGGTCAGGTCCCACTTCGACTGAATAATAAGTTTTATTGGCCAGCGTACAGTTTTGTGTGTGTGTGTGTGTTTCTCTCTTGACAATAATACAGACGCACACAGAATAACAGATGGAGCATCAAACAGAAGGATGGAAGCAGCGAGAGAGACAGAAAAACTTATTGGTTGGAGCAGTTTGTTCAAAGGCAGAGTGCATTTTTTTTAATCCAGAAAAAAATAGAGCAGTCCTTCTGTGATTTGTCAGAGTATTGAGATCTGTATCTGTGAGTGTGCGCTCAGTACACACACACTGTGTGTCCATTAAGTGTGTGTGTGTGATAGTGTGTGTGCCCTCGTGTTTGTGTTTGCGTGTGCTCATTTGTTTAATATATCTCCACGAGTCGTGACCAGCAAAACAGAACAAAGTGGATTGACCCTTGGCTTTGTTGAGCACTTCAGTTCGGAAATGCACTTACTCAAATGCGGACATGTGCACACACACACACACACACACACACACACACACACACACACAGGTCTGAGGGATCTGGTCTCCTGTCACTTAGTATTACAGAGCACATCCCCTACAATCACATCACTGACTTCTACCGAAGTGTGTGTGTGTGTGTGTGTGTGTGTGTGTGTCTGACAGAGAGAAGTGTCTTCTCTCCTGAAAGTGTCGGTGCTCCTCTGTATGCTTGATCGCTCTCCGTTTCTTTCTGTTCTTTTCTTCTTATGTTTCCTTTTCAGTTCAGCGTTTCACTGCTCTGTGGTATAGTGATAACTAAGGAAACGGGCACACCATTAAATGTATCCCCCAATTTCATTGGCTGTCAGACCGAGTACTGTACATGCGTCAGTGGTTTGACGAGTGAATGAACTGTTATACCATTAAGCTTGAGTGTACCACACCATCAAATGACAATGGGCGAGATGGTAAATTGAGCAGATTCGAAACAGCGGTTAAAGCATCTTTAACTTCTGTTATGTGCAATGTCTGAGTGAAGTGGGAAATGTGGGCAGGGTATAAGTGAAAGAGAGATTTAAATAGGTTCCTTTATATTTGATTGGATAGCTCGTTCATTGGAGGCTTATATTTTATCTACAAGTGCACGTCACACACTGAGCGAGCCGCCTGTTAATGGTGCTGTCGGCAAAGCAGGAATGATTGTCCATGTAGCTCCTTCCATGTTTCAGATGATACGTCATGTTTGTAGTCGACCAATGAAGATGAGTTTACATATCACCTTGGGTTCGTCCTTCACCTTCTCAAAATGATCCCACACTTTGGATTTCCTGCCCGACATGTTATTAACTAGCCTGTGGAATAACCGCAGGTACCAGCCCTGGAAATTAGGGGCTGTACACACGCCGTGTCTTTAACCGCCTGGAAAATGCGAGGTCAGGCGCTGGCTGCTACTCTTGTGCCTTTTTTGTGTCAGCTTTCAAAAGCGCGGCAACAGGTTGCTTCTAAAGTTGATAAGCAACCTTAACAAGCTGAGTGCAGAGTTGGTCTTCTTCCATGTGCTATTTGTAAGTGTGTAGGCCTATTGTCCATGGGACAGATGTAAAGCTCTGGGTAGCCCTGCACTAAACTATTCATCTTTTCCATATTTATCACAGACTGATATTTATGGAGGAAGGGAAAGATATCTGTCAGCTGTGATTGGTTTGTAGTGTGAGTGTCTGTCCTTTCAAATTAAGGTTTCAATTAATTTTGACAAGCCGCAGCTCCTAATAGAGTTTCACTTTTATTTTAGTTTCCTGTGACAAAGCAACCAATGAAATCTTGCCGACTAATGAACTTTCTGGTTGACTGGTCGACTATCAGGGGGCAGCCCTTGTAACCCGATAATCAAACACACACCTCCTCTTACAATCTTGCTGTGCAAGCTGTAACCGCACACGAGTTAACGATCAAGTGCAGTTTTATATCATGACGTTCAAGATGAGTCATCAAAACTACCGTAACGTTTTACAGGAAGAGGAATGACAGACACAGTTTTATGTGAAAGTATTTGTCGTTCTGAAAACGTCAGCAAATGCGTCACAACTGGTAACTGGGAGCTTTCAGATAAATTCCACCTCTGAGGTCATGCAAACAACAAGAGGGGGCACGTACATGTGGGATGTAAACACAACCCCATTTGAATGCAGCAGTACACTTGTCCATTTAAACCGAGACAAGGGCATCGGCGTCATTCCTGGTGTACCTCTGCTGTAAAGTCACACGGCTGCAGGTTTTTTAAGCTGGAATAAAGGCAGCTTTGTCCCTGAGTAAGGTCGTTGGTACGATGGAGCCTTTGATCACAATATTGTTCCCTATACTTCCCTCAACATGAAAGTAGTAAAAACTAAGTGGTGATGAGAGAGATTTCTGCGTTTGTGTGTGAATGAAAGAGGGGAAGAGTGACAGATCAGTGGGAGAGCTGCAGGGAGAGAAAGGGGGAGTCAGTCAGTGAAAATTAGCTCTCTGGGTTACGAGGGAGCTGACATTGACTCATGAGTGAATGGATTGCTTTCAGCGTTTTATAACTCCTGCGCCGCTCTCCTCTGTCAGATAGGAACGCCGTGAAATTGTCCGTTCTGGAGCGCTCCGCCAGCTGGGAACATTATTTTCACAAAGAGTGTGGATTAATTGGTCATCTCATTTTCACCCTCTGTTTTAATCTCCATCGTCTCCTCATCTCCCAAAATGTAAATTCCCCCTCCCCTCCCTCCCGACTGTTCATGCTCTGATCTCTCCCTTCCTTTTCGTTATCAGGTGAGTGCCGATTTCATAAAGAGCGGCGAGTTCACCCTGGAAAGGATGGGAGTGCCGTACAAGGCCAAGGCCCACCTCAAATCTCCATTTGACCCTGAGAATAAACGCGTCAAGGGCATCTACGCCTGAGAGGGACCACAAGTGAAAACTGAAGAAAACACACTCTGGTTGGAGAATCAGGCTGAGAGAGGTGCAACTGTGATTTTTTTTTACATGCAGGTGCAGCTGTTTTAGTCTGAACTACTTCGTCAAAAAACTATGCATCTTTAATGTAATAATAATTTTATAAAGATTATGTCTGTGATTATATCTGTGAACTGGAGCGGATGAGATGGAGCTTTTGTAGATGGTCTGAAATCTGTATCAAGATATAAAAGAGGTGCTGATTTTAATCTGGTATGAATGTTTTGTTGTGAAGCTCTGTGTGTGTGAGAGTAACACTGTTCTCTTGTGAATGCGCTCATGTGAGTAGTGTTATTGTGTAGACGAAATCAAGGGGTAAACCTATTGTGTTATCTTCACTAATCAAATAAGTGTTGCCAGTAATCCTGGGCAAACTGAAAAAGACCCTAACATAATCTAGCTAACTCTGATAAAGCCTGCGCCTCTTCTGGATTAATTTTAAGGACTAAAATAATAGCGCATGATCAATCTTTAGTTTTAGAAATAGAAACTAAACTAAACAATCTTTGCTCTCTTTTTAGACAATAGAGACAAATCAAACTAATTCAGAATGTCCCAGCCTTAACACTCGATAAGTCAGGAAGTCTTAATTTATCTTTATGAATAACTAGCAGCTGTCATAGCAGTGGACCTTAGGACAGTATTCATTACCATAATTATAGGTATGATGCTAATGTTTTATATGAAGCACAGTCAGCGAACGACAGTAATGATAAGGGCTAAAAAAAGCAGTCATGCATGTGTGTAAAGTAAATACTGTAAATTCTCAATTAAGCCCCATTTCAACCAAGCAGTATGGTCCGGTACAGTTCAGGTCGGTATTATTATTATTTTTTTTTTAATTTTATATACTTTATTAATCCCCCTGAAGGGAAATTCAATTTTTTTTTCACTCCATTGTCATTAACACACAGGTCCGAAAGACACACACATGCACAAACAGGACCTATACATGCACAAAGTGGAGAGATGTGAGAGAGTGAGAGGGGGCTGCCTTGGTCAGGCGCCCCGAGCGGTTGGGGGGTTTGGTGCCTTGCTCAAGGGCACCTCTCCAGCCACCAGTCCACGCTCCATATTTGGTCCGGACGGGGACTCGAACAGTTTTCGTTTCCAGTGTGAAAAGTTGTGGATGGTACCAATTGAACCGTTCCGTACTGTCCCCAGTTTTGGTCATTCCTCTGCTAAGCCACGTTTCCACCAAACACTTTCGGTATGGTACCTTTGGAACCAAAAGTAACCCTTCAGTCATGGTACCTAGACCCTAGAGATCCACCGCAAACAGTACTCTTTCATGTAGTTGTTGTCACTCACTACTCCGTCCAGCCCTCACTCTATTTCCTCATTATCGGTGACACAGTTGGAAGTCCAGAACGAGGCTGCACGCTGACATTTTCAGAACAAAATAAAACAGGCTGCAGTGAGAGTCTCTTTCCATGGGATATTTAGAAATAGCGGGTTGGTGCATTTAGTCCTTCTCAGGCAAGCTCAGGGGTTTAGTGTTGCCATAGCCCACAGGAACGGTGCTCCAGTGGAGGATTGGGGTTTGTGTAGTTCACATAATCCGGTCGAAATTAATATATATTTTTAAACCCTTGAAGATCCACTCATCACTAAAAGTGTATGTCACCCAAGAGAGATAATAAAAACTAAAGTAATGGTCAAAGTTGTGAAACAGAATTTTTTTTTTTCCCCCAAAGCTTAAATGTTTTGGAGCTATACTGTCTCTGTGCTTCTGCTTCACAGGGTTTTGTCAAGGCGGTGTCTCAGTGTCAGAATTAGGATCTGTTTTTGGTAGGGGGGCAGCAACAGCCTGACATTCAGTCGTTGCTGCCGTGTGACATGGCACTGAGTCCTCGGAGCAGCTCTCAGCAACGATCATTCAACGTCTGCCAGGTTAGCACGAGCTAACACAGCAGCAGCTAGTTGCCAATGCAACCTCCAGGGCTGAATAATGAAGCCAATGCTAAAGTGCGGTTTTGGCCTCTGTTGCTCATTTCAACATCCATGACAACTATACATGGGCTGATTTTTATATAACTCACCTGTTTACATTTCATAGGGCTTAAAGTTATGCATAATTATAGCGTGGCAGTTTGAGTTTTAAGCTGTCCGTGACGCGTCACTACAGTCTGTGAGTCAGATCCACCCCTCACCCCTGAACAGCTCTACCCTCTTGTCCATATACAATCACCTCTGGCTCCAATAAACCAAGATGGCGACAGCTGAAATGCCAAACTCAAGGTCCAAAAAACCAATTGGTGACATCATGGTAGCTACATCCATTATCTTATACAGTCTTATGACCTCCCTGCTTCCAGTATTCGCTGTTGATTACCACCGAAGCTGTGGAGCCTAAAACATGTTAGTCAGGACAGCTGTAGGCAATATAATGCACTATATTATGTTGTATTGTAGTTCTGTAATATGTCATTTCTAATGTGAGGTTATAGAGTCCCACATTGGGGAATAAAAGTATTCTCAAACTTTACTCCAGCCCCTCTGGCAGTTTGAGTCAGATTAAAGTGACTGATGTTTGTTCTGATAATAACGACTAAAAACAGAGTTTTACTTGCTTGTGTGGTATCTAAATCTTCGCCAGACAGAGTGTTTATCAGAGTCAGAGGGAGGGGGAGAGAAAAAAAACACCCTGAGGCACAATGTACCAGCCGGGGACAAAACACTGCTGGAGAAAAATGACAGAAAAAGACAAGAGTTATCAGAAAGCAGCTGTTACAGATAGAACCCCCTTGTTTTCCGATCCGTCCCCCCGTCACTGTGCTCTGCGGCGTTAAACTGCTGTCGCTGCTGTTTGCAAACTCAATTCTCTTAGTTTTGTTTTTTAACACACGCATTGTCATTTAATAAGACTTATCTAGCAAGTCAGGCTTTCATAAGAGGCCCTCATTTCGTGTTGTTATGCTGCTAAATCAAACTCAATTTTGCATCTGCTTCACGCCAAAGCCCTCCCAGTAGGGGGCATGATGAAGTACTTTAACTGTCAAGAGGCGCTGAGCAGCAGCTCATTAAACATCTTGGCCTCTTAATGTTTTTAATTCAAAATATGAGCTTAGTACAGTGGAGTAGTGAGCATAGCAGGACTCTATTGTAGCATTTGTGTAATTAAAAATGAAATTATGCTGCTGGAGCAACTAGCCAAGTCTTCATTTGACAATTTACTGAGTCAACATATTGAGAATTTACGGTGCCTTTACATGCCTGTGTGTATTCATATACATATATATATATATTTATGTGTGTGTAAAAACTAAAACTGCTAACAAGTTTGCTAGCTAGGTAGCACCTGGTTTCTTTGTCAACAACTCGTGGTTGCTGGAACGAAAATTGACTTTTAACAGCATTGATTCATGTCTTAAACGCAGGTATGTGCTGTAATTAAAGATGTTTTGTTAATTCTTTCTGTTAAAATTACAAGCTAACTACAAAGTATACGTTTTGTTTTTGACACATTGCAGAACTTTATTATTTTACCTGTTTAATTCCACTTTAAGCAACACAGTCGAGGCCAAACGAACAACCAAAGTTCATCACACACACTGTGTAAACAGCAGCCAAAAGAAGTAGTGGAAGGTATTTGTATGTATGGCTGCTACCTGCCTCTCAGATATGTGTTGCTGCACGTTCAGCACAAAATGTTTACTAATGTGGAATGATTCATTGATTCAGCCCAGAAAGGCCATTAATCATTGAAATGGTTGTTCTCAGCGGTGACTAAGGTTAATAACAAGATTTATATGGGAAATGTGAAACAGACTGATAAAACACTATCACCACTGGTCCTCGACCACAATACGTCCACAGGTTTGTTTTGTCTAATTCAGTTTGTGGAGTTTTTCTTCCCTCCGTAGTGTGATGTGAATATTGAGAAAGAGTCCTAAAATGTAAAATGTCTTAAGAGAATTGTTTGACCAGTTCAGATAACAAAAACGACCAGTAAAATTGTGCACTCAATGTCAAAGCGGACTCATTTAATCTGTCCAGAGCATTTTGTGTATTAATAAATTCCTTTTTAACCGCCAACATTTTTGTGACATTTATTATTCAACACACAAAAATGATACAAGGACACACAGTGTGATGTAGCACAAGAGTGAAAATTACTATAAAAGTGATGAATGAAAATTAAAGTCATTTTATTTATTTATGTAAATGTGAAGGGAAAGTAAAATTATATTAATTTGAACAAACATTTAATCTGAACAGAAATTTAAATGCTACACTTTTGTTTTTGCGCCTATTTTTCCACAGGTTTAAGGTAAAGATCTAAGACTTTTTTATGCTCTTAGTAGATATATCTTTTCAAATTTTGGTCACAAATTTGTTAAAAGCCGTGTTAGTGAGCACTTTTCCTTTTCCAAGATAATCCATCCACATAACAGGTGTGGCATATATCATAGCTGAATGTTCATTTCACTCCCATAAACTGTCTCCAATGTTGTTTCTGTGAATGTGGCAGTACATCCAACCAGCCCCAAGATCACACTGCCACAGAGGTGAGAGGAGAGACGTGTACAGTATTGTTAGAGGGTTTTAAAGTAGAATAGCCTTCAAATATACTGTCAGTGTATCTTGCAGAGTCTTTCTCTCGCCCCTGCTCAATCTCGTTGCCACCTGTTCGTTAACTTGGCTCAGGTGTGCTGCTGCACACAGGTGGTGTGGCCTTTGGGGAGGGTTTTTTGATTTTGTTTGCCAAGGAGGAAAAGAGAACGGTGGTGGAGATGGAAAAATTAAACCTCAATGCTTTTGGTGTTTCCTGGACCGGGTGTGTGGAAGACCATGAAAGGACTGAGCTAACTAACAAGAAGAACTGGATTGTTTCTTATCTTGATTCCACCCGGGTGAGTTTGATTCCTTTTTTTTGTTTTTGCTTTTTCCTGGTTCTATTTTTTCATTTTAAAAAGTGGACATTGGACATTTCTTCTAAGTTTCCCTTAGTACGTTCTTCCGCTGGTGTCAGTAGGGAGCCGAAGGCAGGGCCCTTACTTTGTCTACCCCCTCTAAATAAGTTAAAGTGATCACTGTAGCTTTTGAATTTAACTCATAACTAGGCTTTAAAGGTAAGCTGGTTGTTATAACATTTAGCCACACCAACTCAGGACCTCTACCTCCAGCATCTTCACCTGCAAAGCCCAGCCACCCGAACAGCTGATGCAACAAGTGGTTCGCACAACAGAGGAATTTTTTTAGAGAAGCTCATCTGCATGCTCACTGTCCTCACCAGGGTTGTGACATGACAGCAGTTTGTCGTTGTAACTGATGTGCGGTTGTGAGGCTGGTTGGATGTACTGCCAAATCCAGGAAAACAACATTGAAAAGTTTTATGGGAGTGAAATGAACATTCAGATCACAGGCAACAGCTCTGGTGGACATTCCTGCAGTCAGCATAACTAAACTAAACCTGAGAAAAATGGGGGCGAATCAAAAGTGTTGTAATACTTTTGTCCTCAGCACTAATTTGTAAGTAACACTTCTTTTGTATGTTAGATGCCAATCCCATTTCTCCATGTCCACTGCTTATAAACTTGACATGAATAGGATTATCATTTGTGTGTACTAATAATTACACAGACAGTGAATATAAGCATATAATTACAACAGGTGTCAGAAAACCCAGTAGAGGACATCATCTGTGCCCAAACACAGAGATAAAACCAGGGTACATTCTGCAAAGTCACAGGAGTTTCTCTAACTTTCCTCAGGTAAGGTGTCCTCTCGTTGGGCTTGAGCGTGCTGTGATGCCCCCTCGCTCAGACCGGAGGTGTAGGGGGTCGGCTGGTGGGGCCTGCTCCTCCCTCACAGGGGTAGCGAGGTTTTTCAAGGAAGGAGGTAACCACTGGTAGAGGCTGTTCGTCCCACTCACCCTGAAACAGATAAATGGTCTTGGTGACATTTGATAGGTTACACACATTTTTTTGGATTGCACCTTAAAAATTTGATTACATTTGTATGTGTGAGGTCGAAATTATCACAAACATTCTATCAAATTTCATTTCTCCATCTTTAAATTTCTTTTTCTCAAAATGATTCAAGCTCTTATGCATGAAAGTTCACATTTCTGAACTAATACTATGTATTTACCTGCTGACAAAATGTAGATTTACCTAACTCACTCTAATTGTAACCATATTCCTACATAAAGCCTACATCTGCATGGGACCACAAATATAGATTCAGATTCAGACAACTTTATTAATCCCACAAGGGGCAATTTGTCTGAACAGCTTGCCTTGCACACATACTTTAATATAACATAACGTAACATGTAGACACATAAATAAATGAGTAATAAAATAAAAAACATAAAAAAATGTGCCAAGGAGTTCAGTGGAATAAAGGAATCTACAAATAATAAACGGTAATAGACAGATTATCACAAAAGAGATAAAAAAAAAAATTTTTACAGAGAATTTAAAAGACGAATAGCAGAGGGAATGAAAGATTTTGACTATTGGTTAGTTTTACACGCCGTTAAAGCAGCGGCAACAGAGAAAAGAGGGAAAATACATCTGCACGAACATGTCCAGAAGAAGCTAAAATAGTCGTGACTTTCTTGAGGATTTGTTGATTGCAGAAACCTGTTGTCTCATTGTGTCACTCCTGTGATCTATTTAGACTGTTTCTGTTTTTCAATGTGAGGCTGTGAAACCAGCAGATGAATGAAAAACACAGGAGGCTCTCAATAAAAGACTGATAAAAACAGCAGAGGATGACGAGACTGATGGAAAAGGAATTTAGTTTGTGGAGAAGGGGAATTCTCTATTGACATATATAAACCAATATAGATATAAATATATGATGGTTTGTCCAAATCTGTTTTAAATTGGTTAAAAATTATCTTGAAAAGGTCTTAAAAGGTTTTGGATGTAGGTGTCTGATACCTGAAACACCCTGTGATTACCAACAAGTGTGCATCATTAGGTCCTCTAAACGGTGGATGATTTGACCTTTCAAGTAATAGTAGTTAGTGTAAAAATGTTGGAGTTGGTGTGCTTGTGTGTCTCTTGGTAAATTCAAATGTCAGCCATTACTTCCAGTTCACCCAATGCCTGCCTGAGCTGACGGTGGGCTGCTTTTCGGAGAGTTTGAGAGGGTGGAACGTTGCTCACCTTTCTGCAGTATGTGAGGCTGTGGCTCTCAGTTGTTGATTTCAGTTGAAGTTCTCTTTGTTGAACCTCACAATGTTTTGCCTCGTAGCCTTTTTCTTAATACAACTCCACTTTTTTTGCAAGAGCTCCTGCCTACAGTTGGTGCATCGCTCATCATCCCTTGCTGAGTATCGACACTACAAAGACTACCACTGTGAGAACCTGACTTTAAGCTTGGCTGTTGAATTACTTTCAGATTTCCTCACCAATGACGGCTTCACCCAAAGTATCTTGGAAGCTGTTGCAGCCAAAGTCTTTCTACCAGTTGAAGTTAATAAAATAAATGAATGAAAATCAATGCTCTTGACAGCATCTGTGTGAGAAATCGAGCGGTATGTTTCCTATCATAAACCTCATCCTAGGTTTTTCAGTACGTGCTGGTGTCTATTGATAGATCTGCTTACTTTATGATACCTAGAACCCTTTGAAGTTCTACTCCTGATGTTTTCACCCAGACACTGGAATCTGTTTCTCTGCATTTGTCCTGGTTTGCTTTTGCACAACTGATGGTGCACATGAAGGAGGAAGCTTTTTTCTGACTAAAAAAAACCTTGATCAAGGTCTGTTCACATTTTTGAACTGTGACTGATTTATGCGCTCTGATCCAAACATCCTGTGTGTGTATATGTGTGAGTGTGTTCATATAACAAGTTAACAAGCTGTCCGTTTAGCTGATCCGACTGTTCTGTCCAACTGATGTCTGCCTTTGAACTGGTTTAATTGGTGGCTTGGCAGTCAGTGGTAGTGTGTGTTTGTGTGTGTGTGTGACCGGGGACTTACAGGAAAGAGGCGTGCAGTCGACTGGTTACAGTGCATGGAGATGGGGGCTGTATTATAGAGCGAGTCCAGCACCTCTCCCGTAAATGCGTCCCACTGTAGTTGAGAATACTGCTCCGTCACACCGACCTCACCACACACACACTGGTCATTTCCGTGGAACCTGGAGGGAGGGCAGGAGGGCGGGGGAGCGGGAGGTTGAAGGAAAGTCGATAAAAGAGGGAGGCAGAGTGAGATTGAGAAACGAGGAAGAGATTGGAAAAAAAAAGGCAGCTATAACTGGCGTTGGGAGAACACAGTTTCACTTTAAAGGACAAAGCGTCTGGTTTTTGAGATTAAAAGAAGTAATCACACAACTCTGGTTCCCGGGAGTGGAGGACAGAGGGGGAAGGGGTGGAATGCGAGAGTCAAAAATTGCTTAGTCACAGAAGATGGAGAGGAAGATGCACAAAGGAAAAGGAAAAAATAAAGGACAAGGGGAACAAGCAAATGATTTCAGGCAGAGAGAGATGGTCCCTGCGTGTGCTACCTGTTAATGAAGTTAAAGTATTTCTGCAGGTATCCCGGGTCAACGTGGCTCTTGCAGAGCTCCAGCTTGGTTCGGGGGTAGTAGTGAACGTAGTTAACACACATTTCCTCCATGATGCCAAAACCTCCCTGAGGAGACAAAGAGGTTTGGATGGAGATGGAGGAGGATGTAGATATAAAGAGCAGACGTAGGTATTAGTGAGGGGAAAGATGGAAGGATTACAACAGTGAAGGAGGGAGGAGACAGATTAGAGAAGGCAAAATTATTCAGTTGCTGTCGACAGTGCTCAAGGTGAACTTCAGCGACATAAAATAGTCGTGTATATCAGTGTGCTGCTCACCACTGTAGGCTTGCTCCTGTCTTCTGTGTTAAAAGTACACTTCGTTATGAGGACGTCACCCTGCAGGATCAAGCACACACAGCAGTTCACCATGTTTTATGTTTAACAAAGCGCTCCGAAGATAATTTAAGGTTACTGACAGAAAATTAGTTATTAAAGGGAGCCAGTGGCCAGTTTCTCGCTTTGTGGAGCTCAGCTGCTGCGGTTTTGTCTTGTCTGTCTCCCGAGAACTTCCTATGACAGCACAGATTTTACAGCCTGTCCCTTATTTCCACTCCATTTAAGCACCTTATGCAGCAGCGAGGTATTCTAATTCAATACTTTAAATGCAAAGCGGAGGAAAAAATACATCTGGGACACTACCATTCAGAGGAGGCTGGCTGAGCTTGCAGAATAGTAAAATTCCCATTCTTGTCTGAATGTGAAAACTGCTCAGTGGAAAAGTAAAACATAATAATAGTCACTGCTTTTGTCAAACACAGGCGGTAGTTATCGGCTTTATACTTACGGGTAGAACATTTGCCATTTTCCTTAGAACTCGGATTGTCTGTGAGAGAGAAGACAAAAACAAACACAGCACATTAAAGGGGCAGTTCACCACAAAATCAAAAATATAGCAGCCACTTTATTAGGTACACCTTGCTTGGTACACCTTGGTACACCCTTTTGCCGTCAGAACTGCCCCAATTCTTCATGGCATAGATTCAATAAGGTGCTGGAAACATTCTCCCGAATCTCCCGTTCCACCACATCCCAAAGATGCTCTATTGGGTTGAGATCTGGTGACTGTGGAGGCCATTGGAGTACAGTGAACTCACTGTCATGTTCAGAAACCAGTTTGAGATGATCTGAGCTTTGTGACATGGTGCGTTATCCTGCTGGAAGTAGCCATCAGAAGATGGGTACACTGTGGTCATAAAGGGATGGACANTATTTGAGTTACTGTTGCCTTTCTGTCATCTTGAACCAGTCTGGCCATTCTCCTCTGACCTCTGGCATCAACAAGGCATTTTCACCCAGAGAACTGCTGCTCACTGGATATTTCCTCTCTTTGGGACCATCCTCTGTAAACTCTAGAGATGGTTGTGTGTGAAAATCCCAGTAGATCAGCAGTTTCTGAAATACTCAGACCAGCCTGTCTGGCACCAACAACCACGGCACGTTCAAAGTCACTTAAATCACCTTTCTTCCCCATTCTGATGCTCAGTTTGAACTTCAGCAGGACCTTTCTTCCCCATTCTGATGCTCAGTTTGAACTTCAGCAGGTCGTCCTCCAAAAAGAGGCGTGCATCTACTGCTAGCTCACCTAGCACCACTGAGCTAATGTTAGAACGCCATTAATGTTTACATCTTGCGCTGTTACAAGCACGAGCCTCTCGTCCATGAGTAGATGCACACTTCCTTCTGTGCAGTGATACTATTTGTGGGTGCAGTTCGGGTCCTCTGATGATGATTTAAGTGGATTGAATAGAAAAGTTCGTTGTATAAAGTTTTTCAAAAGTCAGAATAGAATTCTTAGTTTCCACGAGACAGATTTCTACAATGCATTTCCCTCTCCATCATCTTACATTTGGGCACAGTCAGACACCTTATGTACAGCAGATTTATTTCAAACACAGCAAGATAAAACACTGGTTGCTTATGATGATTTCCTTTGAGGCAGCTTTCACAGTTATTAGTTGTGTTGTGTGCGTTTGAAAAGGTCTATTAGCTTTGCTGAGAATGGTTTGATAAAGTCTTCATATGCCTGTAATGAGGCTGCAGGGTTTGAAACAGCACCGCCACACAGGTACACTTAAATTAGTCTGACATCAACGGCAGCTGGAGATTGTATCAGGCAGCCTAGCAGATGTCCTTCTCTGCCCTGTGTGTGTGTGTGTGTGTGTGTGTGTGTGTGTGTGTGTGTGTGTGTGTGTGTGTGTGTGTGTGTGTGTGCGTGCGTGTGTGTGTGTGTGTGTGTGTGTGTGTGTACCTGCCCCGGGATATTGTGCATTAAAAAAACACAACAGATGTTGTCTCTCAACAATGTTGTTTGTCAGCTCTGATGTCGAGTTGATGGTCAGGAACTTATTTTATACTGCTGTCTTGTGGATGAAGATTACAGAGTGCTATACTTTATGTTGTCTGGATTCATGTCGTGACTGTTATAACTGTGACAGATGTGACAGATTATAATTTTCTTTAGAATACCAGCAGGATTGCAATTTGCACAAGAGTGTAGATAAAAGCTCAGGCATGCTACTCCTTGGCTAAATTGCACGTTATTAGCATAAATGCATGTGTTTGAATACTGAGATACTGAGTTCTGGATAAGTGGGACTTGGGTTATACTGCACAGTTTGTGCACAATTTGTGCTTTTTTATTAAAAGCACAAATTGATGTAGTGATGTCTGTGTTGCCAAAGCCCAAGATTCTCATGTGCCATATATGGTTGTCCAAAAACTATTTGAGACACACTTGTGCACTGGTTCATATGTTCTTTCATTACAGTAAACATGGGCACAGTCATTTGTTTTGAAATAGCCACCAGGGCACCACATGTGTATTAATCCACCGCTGAAAATAGTCCCCAACAAATGCTCTGTTTACCCTAGTCTGAGAAGCGTTTGCATAAAAGCGACAGTGCCCTGCTGTTTCAGGGAATTACTGAGCCCTTTTTAAAGAATGAAATTATACTTTTGTGGGCTGTTTTCAAAGATTTATGTCCTCAATATCAGCTGATGGGCTGGTTTTGGTCTTTTCATGGGATTTGTTGGTGACAAGAGAAATAACAATTTAATATTCAGGCTTTTCAGCACCACTTCTTTGGCCTTTATTGTAATGAGATGGCAGCTTGTTATTTGAAAAGATGAGTAAAAGTCAGTAGCAACAGTAAGCTTCAGTCTTCATTTCTCTGTTATTTTGTCAAGGGTAATCTTTGTCCCAGCGGCACACAGCTCAGTGTAATATGAAGTAAAACCCACTTTTATCCAATAGAATTCAATATAAGATACAATGCACAAAGGTGGTTCTCTGTACTGAGGTCCTCTGGGTTGACTGAGCCCTGCCGTTGCTCACCTGGTAGTGTGTACTGAAGTGCTGGTCCTCTTGTACCACCTCCAGCTCTTTGCCTCCCCTCACCAAAACTGTTCTCACCCCGCGGCCTGCCAGGTGGGTGTGCAGCTGGGACGCAAATATAAAGATTCCTCCTGGAGGCAAAGCCTAGACAGAGAAACAGACTTTTTAAGGACAAGCTCCAACCAAGATTTTTGTGTTTTCAGGACTAAAACTTGAAGAAATATGTGGCTCATTCTTTGTATTTGTATATTTGAACCATAAATAGTGCAGTAAATGATGTTTTTGGTTCTATACATACAGTCTGGGTACACTTGGAGGTGCAATATCCGCTGAGGTAGAAGGTGTGCTGTTTGGGTGGGATAGCCATGATAGGAGTATAAACGAGGCCCAGCTCTATGATCCCTGCATCGTACCGCCTCAGACTAGGGGTGTAATGCAACCGTATCCCTGATGAGTCACGACGGCCTGCATGAGGAACATCATGAAATATTAAGATATGTAATGTTCAGTCAGTTTACCAGTAGATCATGTTAAACACCAAGCAGAATGATTTAGCACTTTCACCAAAGGCATAAAATGCTGAATACATTCAAAAAATTCAAATCAAGATCACACCAGTGATGCTGTTTTTCTGGCTCAATTATTAGTGTCAAGTTGATGCAAAGGCTTTTCTGTATCTCTGAACTGCAGGAAAATTTGAATTAAGAGATAAGATGATGCACAAAATCGTAGTTATGTAGGATATATATTGTGAGGTCTTATCAGGATAAGGAAGGCAAAGTCTGTGGCAACTCAAACAAGTGAGATCAAGAGGTATATCTGGAACATTATAAATGAATCGCTCTGTTGAAGATAAGCCAAGCACTCATCAGGAGACATACACCGAATCCTGCTCTGTGTGTGTGCACAGGTGTAGTTTTTGGGAGGAATGCAGGGAGCATGTAACCCTCAGTTTTTACAACATATGCATTTGTACTCTCCAATAAAAATGTGGAAGTTGCAGAAGACCTTTAATTTGATTAATTTATAGACATTTCTGCTATAAATTGGTGCAAAAACAATCCCCAGAATGCAGGAAATTAAGTGTTTGGCGCTCAAAGAATTCCTGGGGGTGGACCCCAAACCCAGTGTTTCATGTGTACCCCCAGTGTTGAAAAGAAATGTATACCGGTATGTGCTTGGATTCAAGTCTGTGTGGGTGTTTACCAAGCAGCAATCTGCGGGGTTGAAAAATGAAGCTAATGCCTATGTGCCAAAAACTGCAGTTCCACAAATGGCCACTTGAGGCTGTCTCCAAAAGCTAGTTTATCCCCATAGACTCTCATGTTAGAATGCCAAAACTTTACGGTAGAAATAAACATGTTTACAGCCTGGTACAAAAAAAGGTTTTCGTCTCTATGGCTAATTTACTGTTCAAGATGAGTGTACACTTTTTAGGCTTAAAGTTATGCATGATTAACGGTGTAGCTAGTTTGAGTGACGGGCCCTATGTGTCAAATCCACCCCTCACTCCTCCTCAGCTCCACCCTCTCATCCAAGTATGGTCACCCGGGTCACTTTTGGCTCCAAAAATCCAAGATGGCGACGGCCAAAATGCCAAATACAAGGCTTCAAAATGGATTCCATAAGCCAATTGGTGACGTCACGGTGGCTAAGGCCATTACCTGATATAAGGAGAGGGTTGTGGTAGTGGACCTCTAGACGAAGGAATCTTGAGGAACCAGGTCCGCCCATAGACAGCCCTGCATCAGGAGGATAGTAAAAAGCCTGCAAGCAAACACACACACACACATACACAATGCATTATTCCTCTCATTTATGCACAGCTGCTTTGAAGTCAAAGCAAAAACTCTTCTTCACGTAGCATACAGATGATACAAAGCTGTTGAGTAAAAAGATTTTTGTTCCGTCTGTGCAAAAGTCAGAATGTAGGTGCATTTTATCCCTGTATTCTCCAAATATCACCCAGTAACTTGTGATTTGTTGTCGCATTCTGTACTACACGCACAAAGTAATACATTTAAGAGTGAGGAAGGTTTCTCTAAACAAAGCCACTGGTGGAGGGTGACAGTGTTTTAGTGAAAGGAACCAAACTATTATCACACGCTGGGACTTTAATGCGCTTAGGTCCCCGTTGGGAAAAACACATTTAAATGTCTCAAATTCTGAGGACGGAGCTGAAAAATAACTTCTAACATCCTTGCTCAAGGCAGGCATTGTTAGAGGATGACAAAAAGAAGTCACCAACATGTATTATACTGCTGTGCAGATGTGCAAATTAGGTGTTGAAAGACATATATCCAGCCTCTCAGGAGCTTTGACAGGTGTTTCTCAAACGTCCAGACGAGACTGATTTATGTGACCCAATGTAGGATGTCTAAAACTCAAAGACAGGCTTCCTCAATCCGCCTCAAACCAGTCCTGTTTCAGATGTCAACATGGTATATCTAAGAAATCACAATTACATCAGTCTTATTCATCTTCTTGCCCACACTGCAGAGATAATAGATTGCCTCCTGAGCTATACTGGAGTGGTTCTCTGCAATGTTTGATGATGGCTACTAAAAATAAAGCCATGCCTACTTACAAGCTCCCAACCACCCACAGAATCTAAAATTGTAACGGGAACAGATTGTATGGCAAAAAAAGGGATTTAAAACTGATTATGATACAAAAAACAGATCATTAACACAGATTAAAATCAGTCTGCATCAACTATGTTCCTTGTTGAGAATCTTCAAATGTCTTTGAGGCCTTTTTGGAGGATCTATGAGCTGGCTCGAACAATGTTTATTGATTATTTCTACACAGAGAAACGGTTGTATTCTCATATGGATGTGTCCTCCGAGATGCCGGTTGAACTTGTGAGGTTTTTTTTTCTTCTTCCACTCCTTGGATTCTGAACTGTTCTGCTTATCGTGGTAGAAATTAATTTTTGAGTCACTGCTGGCCCCATGGGCGTCAAACCTCCACGCTTGTATCAAGGAATCTTGATTTAATCTCAATTCTACCTCGGTGTCTTCACCTTAAGCCACTTCTGCTGATACATTCAGTTTGTAATGGAAGAAAGAATTGTTTTATTAAATCCTGCTTTAATGTCGTAACAGTAAAACCCTCAGAGACTTGCTCTCTCCACTCCACACGCATCTGTCTTTGTGCTGTGCTGTCCTTTCTCCTCGCATTTTGACAGTGTCGTACATTATTGTTTCTCTCTTCGTCAAACTTCACCCTTTCTTTTTTCCCGTTTCTCTGTTGTTTTGTGTTTTCGTGCGGCCACGTTTCCCTTCTGATGCGGTGCCGGGGAGAATGAAACAACACTATTAAGAGGTGATGAAAGAGGCCTGAATATTTCCCACCTAATCTTGTCTTCACAGCTCACAGCTCACAGAAGGCATCCTGCTTGCTTTTGTTTGGCTGGCAGATAATCCAATCAGAGAGGGGCCAGGCTGGCTGTGATACAGTGGGGAGCGGAGCAGAGAAATATGGTGACAGGCTCACCGTTCCCTGTCCTCTTTGCTTTATGTGACCAGCAGGCTGCTTGCTTGCTTGCTCGGTCAGCCGGCTGGTTGGTAGCTGTGGTATGTAAGTGGGGTGATTTAATGTCTGATAGATGACTGACTGGGAAGATGGCTGAGGAAACAGGTGTGTTTCTCCTGCACTATTTCAGTCAGGAGCTCGGCCTCAGAAAAGAACTGAAATGTGTTTGTTTCCCCAAAAGAAACGGAGGAGAAGAGAACTCCGGTAGTTGCAGTGACTTTAATGAGTTGAGAGAAGAATTCGATTAAAGGACTGGTCAGTCAGGTTTCTTTGCCACCTTTTGGCTGGCTGATTTGTTGGCTAGCTGACTCTCAGGGTCGAAGCAAGGATCTTAGAAATTCTCATTCCAGGAAGGAGATTTAGTATGTCTTAATATATAATATGTCAAATGCAGTATGCCAAAAACACCAGGATATTCTATTGCATCTGGTTGAACTTTGCAATATTCAAGCTAGCCTGCTTTTCTGGCTATTGTGACCCACAATCCTCTACACAATGCAGGATACATCACATTGTCTGAGCCGCAGAAAGATGTTAGGTCATTGGCAGCTGACAGAAGCCAAAATGACTATAATCAATCAGTCAATCAACTGAAAACAATTTACAGTGTACAGCATACAGTTATCACTCAAAAGCTACAAGTACTTTTAAAACTACGAGCTTGTGAATGCCATGTTTTGGTATCTCCAAGCTAACCTTAGTTGATAATGTTAAGATCTGCTGCGTTCCAGATCACATGCTTTTTCTTTTTACTTCAAATTTCACACTACAGATTGTGTTGAGCTTATGAGCAGGAGATTCAATGTTCAATGCCCAATGTTATGACAAAGTAGTAGGTCCCAGTTTTGAGCATACCTCATGCTACAGAATGTACTTTTTAAGGGCAACTGCAGTATGTACTAATAGTAAAAAGAAAAAGTATGCGATTCAGGGTACAGCTATTGTTTTGGCCACTTGGGGGCAGCAGAACAAGCTGTAACTCAACATTGACGTATCACTTTTAACAATGTTAGCAGACAGTTGTTTACAGTACTTGTGGAGCTGGAGTAGTGTTTCTGGTCACCTGATGACTGCAAGACCACTTTTCATTCTTTTTTAAAGTTTAGTTTGTGATTCACCAACTCCAGATAAAAATTGGTGTCACTTTAGCTGCAAAATGAGCAGAATTTGTATGCTGGAAAGTCTAAAATAAGCTTAAAAGAAGCACTTTGTAGGACTCAGGGAAACATCTGAGTCAGGTAATAATGCTCAATGGGTTCTGGCTCTATGAATAACCCATTACATGTAGTCATTCAGGCTGTATGCATGCACTGTTTGAACCTATACCTACAAAAAGTAATACATCAGAATTTGTACATAACCCCTGTTATCATGAACCAGTAATTTGTTTATAACCTAAGTAATCAAAATGACCGCAATCACGTGACCAATGCGCTGACGGGTGTAAAGAAGGAGGTAGTATGAAGAGCAAAAGTTGACATAAGGAGTCAGTTGAGGTGGTGGATGTGTCAAACAAACACAGGACTTTACCCCAGGAGAGTGGTGTTTGTGTCCCATGTGAAACCAAGTGAAATTTGAGTTATTTTACTATGTTTCTTTCCCTATATCTAACCCACATAACTTTACTTTCCTAAACCTAACCTACATAAATTTAAGTTAAGTACATAACTTTACATGAAGTATATAATGTGAAGATGCCCAACTATATTTCTTTTTCTAAACCAAGCCTACATAACTTAACTTTTCCAAACCTAACCTACGTAACTCTACATGAAGAACCTAACTAGGGATGCACAATATTGGATATCGGCCGATACGGATGACGTGCTGATATTATCGTGCTTCCCTATACGTAACTTTACATTAAGTATGTAAAAGTATAAGGACACCCAACTATTTTTATTTTCCTAAACCAAGCTTACATAACTTTACTTGCCTAAACCTAACCTACATAACTTTACTTGCCTAAAATTAACCAATGTAACTTAACATTAATTACTTAACATGACAATGCCATTCTTGGGGCACAACTTTGTTAGATATAAATCAAACCGTTGGATAAGGAAATGTTAAGTATTTCATCTGTTGTTAATATAAAAAATATTAAGTAGCTCAACTTCAAATATACATTACTGAGTCCAGAAATACAGAAACGAGGCTGTAAAGTACTGACTATATGATTCCCAGAGAAACATCACATAACCTCTTGTCCTCAGTGGTAGCTACAGCCAATGGCAGATCAGTCGGTTGACTGAGAATATCAGCCATGATGTAACCTCTTCTGCTTTGTACCTCTTTCTAAGCTTCCAGTTTACATAAATATGTTTTTCATTCGTGTTTGTGTTGAGTGTCCATGTAATGGAGTTTGTGAATACTTGCGTGTGACTGTGCTTCCCACATACAGACTGTCTCCGAGCTCTTAATAGACTTGTGCTGCGTGTGGGATCAACTTTACAAGGTTTTCTGCTCGCACTTCTAGGCTTGGATATTACTCCCGTAGGAGTTTTTGTTTATCTCTCATAATAGGTACGAGGACAGGGCCAAAATTAGGCTATTATTCCAACCCTCTTTCAATTAGACACCTGTTATGCTTATTAAAAACTCGTCAATGTATATGTTTATTCCGCTTCATCTGATGGGGTTTGTGTGGGTTGATCGTTACATCTTCAAGTGGCAGTTTCAGGGTCAGGACTTGGATTTGCATCATAAAAGTTATATTATGTACATTATATAAGTTTGCAGCAGTGTTTTCTTTTAGTTTTGATAAGGAAAAATGAGTAAATATAGTCACTGGAAGGTCCCCCATAAGGACAGAAGTAAGAGGATGCGCGTGGGTGTCTGTTTCCCATCGTACCTCAGCACCCATAGCCCATGCAGCGAGCACATGGCGGCAGAAGTTGAGCTTGCCCGGCTTCATCTTGTCATCACAGGAGCCGCTGTACTCTGGAACGTGGCGGATTTCCGGAGAACATTCAAACACTTCTATGTGATGCACGATGGCCTCGTTACCTGGAGTTACCACTGACTCATACTGACAGGAACAGAGAGAGAGGTGGAGAAAAAGAAGCAAGTGGGAAAAAAGTGAGAATCCTGTTGTTTTATGTGTTTTTACTGCTAAAAGCTTTGGCAATGCCACTACCTCAGACAGGTATGTCAATAGAAACATCGCTGAAATGAATTATATGCAACATAATGTGCTGTAACCTCCATGTCTTATAATACTCCATGTTTTTTAGGTCAGATCTGTTCACATTTCATCAAATTATATATACCACATCTATTTCTGAGAGAAAATATAAAGGATGTGAGGTGATGTTTTCTCTCTGCTCTCTAGCCATAACAATGCCTCTCTTGTTTTGTAAGGCCCAGCTGGTAAACAAGGAGCAATAATAACAGCTGCCTGTGCACGATCTCCATCTAAAACACCCACTCCACTGTGCGTAAAAATCCATGTTCAGTGTTTCTATTTTCGGAGGCATTTATACCATAACAATGTGGTTCTTGGGCATGTTTTCAGGCAGCTCCCGTATGAAGCACCAGTAGGTGGTCTCTTGATTTGGTATGACAACATTTGGTGCCACGACATCCAGCGTCTGCACATCTGGAGGCAGGGTGGGGGACGGCGTGTCGGGGCGCAGCATCAGCACTCTCTGTATCCCCGTGTGGATCCGGGACAAGTTGAGCTGCTCCAGCGAGGCAAGTGGCTCATCCAAAAGTCCGTAGATGACGTGCACTGTTCCCTCCTGACCAAACACACACAAAAAATCAGAGGAGAAAGCCTGTTTGATAGCAGAGCATAAACACAGGGATGTGTTTTTCAAATTAGTAGTCTCTCATGATTATCATTTGGCTGAAATGGCTGCAAAGGCAAACAGAGAACTTTTCATTATGTTGTCATGGTGATGACCATTGGTTTTATGTCTGCAACTTAGAGGTCTGATGCAGCACCATGGAAACCATTGTAACTGTAATGAATGTTTCAGTGGAAATTGTGCTGATCATTTCTGCTATATGAGGATTTTATATCCACACCTGAAGCTAGGGATAGGAATGGATAAGATTTTATTGATACTAGTGTCATTATCGACTCTGCTTATTGGTCTGATTCTTTATTGATTCCCCTTTTGATTCCCTGTGGGAAAAAGTGGCCTACACCCTTTCCTCATTCATTTTCCCTCCATGTGTAGCAAGCGTGAGATGATGTGTGAGATGAGGTGGCTGTGCAGCAGTCTGCCTGTCATCATCTAAAATACATGTAATGAGAGAATATTTGTACAGCTTTTATTTAGGTTTTCTCAGTCAAAGAAAAAATCTGCTGAGCCTGTCTGCATGGTGCTAATGCTATTTTAAAATAGGATATTTACCCCTACACCAACATATACAGTACACTTAAACACATACTGTACCTATATGCATGCATATAGTTCGTAAAGGACGTGCTGCTTGTTTCGGAGGCAGTGGCACTCATGCGTAGTGTCAGATACACAGTGGTGCAAAGTAACAAAGTAATAATACTTTGTTATAATACTTATTTTTTTTAGAGTATCTGTACTTTACTTGGGTTTTTATATTTCTGTCAGCTTTCACTTTTACACCACTACATTTCCTAAATAAAGTTACTAACTACAAACTAGGGAAGGAGAGAAGGAAGAAAGGAAGGAAGGAACAGAGGGACGGAGGGACAGAGGGATGGATGCAGGAATTGAAGGACAGTAAAAACTGGATTTTGTTCTTTAAATCCTTTAAGTTGCAAAAAGGATCTTGTTTTTCTTCAAGTGTAACGTGGGCTCCATTTTTAAGTTGGCGTTCATTCATTGGATTCCTGGCTGGCAAACAGGTGGGGCTGGAATGAATGAAATAGAAACAAGGGAAGTGTTGTTTTTATTATTATTATATTTTGTTTATTATTAACATTGCATTTTTTTAAATTTATTTTCTCTCTTTTTCTGCATGTTTTTGGTTTGTGCTTGTCCTAAGTCCATGTACATCGCCTTGTAGGGCTGCAGTCAATAGTAGTGATGGTGATAATCATTACAATGACAATTATAATTATTAGTCAATATCTGCTGAACTACTAATATTTGCAGCTCTGGAAATATGGTCTCTCTGTGTCTGGGGTTAGAGGGTTGGGGTGCAGGGGTCAGGGGAAGTTGGCGTAAAATTCTGACTGCTTGCTGTTTTATTGACAGAATTTACTTGGACTTCATACTGTTAACACTTAATTACACTTGATATTACAAAATTACTTTTGATACATCAGATACTTTAAGACTTTTACTCAGTAATATTCTAATAGGTGACTTTACATTCTACCAAAGCCACTTTCTGGTAAGACATCTTTACTTTACTCAAGTGTGGCTTTCAGGTTCTTCATTCACCACTGCAAATATGCTGCTTTCCTGGAATTTAGGCTCATGTTGTGCAGAAAGATATCTACTGCTGATGTTTCCACCCTCACTTGAAATTATCATTTTACAGACAGTACAAGCAGCACTGCTGTCGTCTTTCTCCGTGAAATGAAGCCACGCTTTGAGCCGTTTCTTCCTCTCTGCTATCACTCCATCTTGTTGCAAGTTTCCAGCAGCGTATAGATGTGTGACCTTGATGTCATTGTTTTGCAACACGAAACTGCTAGCTCAATAAAAGGAAGTAATAAGCTCGGAGGCATACGATTCAATGGACCGGACATTTGGAACCAGCTCTCAACTGGAACCAGTTCTTGATTCCCATCCTTACATGAAACCATGAGCTCTCTGCGATCATCTGTGTCATTGCTTCTTCTTAATATTCATCAAAGACAGTGATGCAAATCCGCCCCCTACACACATGTACCCTACACATTCATCGACTAACACGTACAGTGCAAACACACTGTTAGGTTACACATGTGTGCACTCGAGCGCCATCTTTCCCGCCTTCCTCACATGTTATCTTCTTGCCACCTGTTAACTGTCAATTTAAGTCAGCACAGGATTGACAGACATTATTTTGGCTTGAGGCTATGCGTGACATATAGAGCAACAAGTCTGCTCGCCCTTTACGTGCACTCGGGTAGAATGGAGGGCTGACATAAGTAATGAGGAGAAAACCTTCCTGTTAAATTAGTCAAACATTTATATAGCTCTTTTCAAAGTGCAGCTCAAAGTGTTTAACAGGAGAATGATGGGAGACTGTAGTGATATGGGGGGGCAGTAAGGTTTAAAAAAATATATTATACAGAGCTAAATATACAGGATTCCTCTGTAATACAATGCTGTGTTTGCTCTGGCAGTTTAAACAGCTCATGAAAGATGAACGAGCGTGACATTAAGATAGCAGAGTGAGTCACTGCTATGTATAGGTCTACTATAGGTGCAAAGCCTCCTTGAGGAGTCGGAATAATTTCCATCCATTATTGGTGAACATTTTTATTGCAAACTGCTTCCCTGCCACATACACGCACACACTGTTGAAAGAAAGATGTTACACACCTCTATGAGGTAGTCTCTGGGATCACAGGTGCTGAACGGTCTTTTGAAGAGCAGGTAGAATCCGTCAGGTTTGTGTTTGGCTTCTATCAGCTCGTAATCTTGTTGGCTGTCCAGTGAAACGTGACCCTCGCTGTCGCTCCATGCATCCTGAGGGAGAGGACACACACATGTTTTCATGTAGATTAGGGAATGGATAACCTTCTTATCTGAGGGTTCTTTCTTTTGACATATTAGGTCTTTTTTTTGGTTGGCAAAAACAATAATACAAAACATCACTGCCAGACATTATGACATTCATCATAACCAGATTACAGACATCTTATATTATGGGATAAAGGCGGGGGGTCTTTATGCAGCACCTCATAATTTGCATATAATTTTCCCAGTACAGTTTAAGGAAGGTATATGTCATTTTAAGCAGTGAGGATGAGCAGAGCACCTTCCTTACTCCAACAAATATGTTATCTATTTTCTTGCAAAACCCAAATCATTTCTCAGTCTCACAAAGAAGTCACTCTTTCCGTCTCATGGATCTCTTTGATGATTTCAAGCCAGTTATCAACTGTAGGTTTATCGGCCTGTAACCATTTGTGAGCGATTGCTTTTTTTGCTGCTGCTGCTGTAAATATTTCCAGGCGGTATTGACGTTTCCTATTATTCCTCCTGTCAGACTGCACAAATAAAGTGACACACGTGCCAGTGGGACCTGCAGCCCTGCGTGATTCTCCAGATACAGTATTTTCTTAAAACAGTTGTGTCTTTGGGCATAAGCAAAAGCCTCGTCATCCCCACATTTTCATTTTTGTTTTTAATTTAGGAGTGGGGGTACACCGATCTGCCAAAACATTAAAACCACTGGCGGGTGAAATGAATAACATTGATCATCTTGTTACAGTGCAATATTCCATTGGGAAACCTTGGGTCTCCACCCACCTGAACACCGCTGCAGACCAAGTACACCCTGTTATGGCAATGGCACTTGTCAATGGCAGTGCCCCCCCAGCAGGACAATGCACAATGTCACACCACAAAAACTGCTCAGGAATGACCTGAGGAACGGGACTAAAGCTCAGGGCATCAACCTGGCCTCCAAATACCCCAGATCCCAACCTGATTGAACGTTTGAGGGACGTGCTGGTACCCCAGAGGTACCCCTGTCCTACAGTGGGTGCTTCTTGGACCGGACTTGGCTCTGACCTGTCAAGGCATGGACACAGAACCTGTAGAGGGTGTCCTTTGGTATCTGGCACTAGGGTGTTAGCTTCAGATCTTTTGAGTCCTTTGGGTTGTGAGGTGGGGTAACAGCACGTCCCACACATGTTTGATGTTTGACTGGGATTTGGGGAATTTGGAGGCCAGGTTGACACCTTGAGGTCTCTGTCATGTTCCTCTGGCCACTCCTGAGCAGTTTTAGTGGTGTGGCATGGTGCATTGTCCTGCTGGGGGGGGGTCACAGCTACTGGGGAATGCCACTGGCATGTTGGGGGGTGCCTGGTCTGCACTGGTGTTTAGGTGGGTGGAGCGTGTCAGGTGGCATCCACACGAATGTCAGATCCCAAGATTTGCAGTGACACAAGAGGTTAGTACTTCAAAATAAAATAGGAAATGTATCAAAATCCAAAATGTTACATTATTCCATCAGGTTCCATATTTGCCATGGGCTGACTATGAGACAATGAACCTGGGCAAAGATATGTGAAAGGCCCAACCCTCGCTCCTACACCCTTTTATCACTAAAATTAGTGACGCAGGTTTTTTAAACACAGAAATCCTGCTAAGAATTCGCTATACACTCCTTTCCCATTGCCAGTTATTAGTGTCACGGACAGGCCAGAAAACAGGTTGGTGAACAGCAGAAAGAGGCCAGTAACAATGTTACAGTGGTTACTTCTCTTTATATCTCTCACTTATTCACTCCCTCGTTCTATCTCTGTGCAGAACAATTAGGAACAATGCTTGAGTGCTGCTTAAGTGGAGACAGGTAGTACAGTGTGGCAGCCTATGATTACATCTTGTCGATAAAGGGGCTAAAATCAGCTTGTTTGCCTTTGTGCCATATTTTCATCAATGCCAATCAGAGCCTGACTAGATAAATACCCGTGACTCCTGCAGAGTCATTTGACCCAAGTGTGAATGCCAGCGTGTAACCTTTCCAATTACACACTAAAGCCTACATACTAAATGCAGCTTGGTCATCTTGTATCTCTTTGTAGTAATTATGTGTTTGGGGTAGTTTCATCCATTTTTGTAGTTACTATTGATTGTCTCAAACAGTTTTAAAATGAATGCACACTTACGCAACTTTCGTGGATTGTTATTGGATTATTTTACAACCGATAGAAAGATATCAGTGAAGCTGCGGCAGTTCGTGTTGTGAAACCTTCCCCAACCCGGTGTACAAGACTCCACATCTCTGCCAGGAGGCTTTGCAACAGCTCAGTCTATCCGCTTCTGTTATGTTTCTCACATTCATATCTGTCCAGAATAGCACCTAACATCTCTGTATTTCTGTCTCCCTCTCTGTCCCTCTTATATAACTGTTCTACACAAACTGCAAAAGATTCTGAGGCCAACCATTTTCAAAATAAGTATATATAAATCTAAAAAAATATAAGCAGTATATAGTGTGTTATGTGTGTGTTACATGTGTGTGTACAGAAGACACTAGCTACCACCACTGCAGATGCCTCAGAGAAAGAGTCATATAAAAAAAAATTCTGAAGTTCCTTGAAATTGTGTTATGTATAAAGTTGGCGTTTTGCCTGTAGTTATCTTTAGGTTAAGGGTACGGACGGCAGTTAGGTCTGGTTTTGGTGTAGCGAGGCATCTCCAGTGGACTGTCATGTCTGCTTCAATGTGAATTGGGATCCTTAAATACTGTATGTTGGATAAAGGGTAGTTTCACATCTTTTCAAGTGTGTCTTATAACACTATAACACATGATATACCCATTTTGGTCATACTGGCTGCGTTCAGACTGCAGGCACATTAGATTTGTTCCTCAGATTAGATCTTCACAACAGACTGTCCACACTGTTACAAGTGATCACATCGGATTTGTGTGTCCAGATGGCACCAACTTATCTGCATGGGTTGCTGTGGTAATGGTGTGGCATCAGTAACTATGTAGCTACGCTGGTGATACAGTTTTCCAATGCTGACGCAGGAGAAATGGAGACTAACAACGATTTTTTTCAACATACTGTAGAATAATTGAAAAATAATTACAAAAAACATTCAGTGTGTTTTCAAGTCTCCAAAAAAACACTGCAGTTCAAGGCTGTATTACAAAGCTTGTTATAGGGGTAATATCGCACCTGAGTCCTCGTTGGAACAGCGCGATGGTTTAAGTTAGCTTCTGGGCAAAATTAAATAAGTTCTCACATACAGCATTCCAGAGATATTTAAAATTATTCATCATTATGTCTTATATGACATTGTCAACCTCAGCTCAGCTGAAAAAGCTCTGCTTCAAGGATACAGTAACGTTTCACAAAAGACACTTTGAAATCAGCTTTCTAAAATCAGTCTGCATACACCAAAAAACATAAGTTTTACTGGTTATACTTAACATTGCATCTCAGAAACATCTTGGAACTTGCATCAGCTGTTCTCGAAGGGATCCATGCCCAGTGGGACTCCAGTATTGTTCCCCTCTTACACCTGGTGTTAACATATGATCTGTATCTGGATATATTATCTAGTAATTTGCAGGTCCTGTCCAGATTTAGGTCCTGATAGGGGCCTAAATTAGAGAAATCCTGAAGGTGTCCAGAGACTGTCAACTATTAACCACCCCCCCCCCCCCNAGACTGTCAACTATTAACCCCCCCCCCCCCCCCCCCCCCCCCAAACTGCAGTTGCAAATTAGTCTGGAACATCTCTGTTTATTTTGGATTGCCAAGAGTTAACAGGTTATCAACTTGTGACTGAGGACTCAGTGTCCAGTGGCCAGGTCTTGGCAATATGTGTGGGAAAAAAAATCATGCCATGAAAAAACTATTAACAGACTACAGCGTGCAGAGATGAGATGACATGTTATGAGCTGGTATGTTAAACCTTCGCCAGCTCCTGTGGCTTCAGCAGAAAGTTCATCAGCTGCAACCATCTTGGTTGTTTTCAGAAATGCCTCAATGGCACTCCTCTTTACGATCTCTGGCTCAAACACGCCCCATATTAAATAAACAGTTGTGACTGGCACGGCACGTCTCAGTTTGCTGCTGTCCAAAGCAGAGGGCGACCAGACGCATCAGTCAGAGCAAATAAAACATTAGCTTGCAGATTTGTCTGGTTCACATGTAAGTAAACTACATATCACTCACTAGAAATTGTCCCTATGTTTCTCTCATTTTACCATCTACCTAATTGGCATACTAAAAATAGCACATATCTAAAAATGTACACAAAGTCATGAAACCAAAGAACCAAAGAAGAGAAAGAGAGAAAGGAAAAACTTCTGTCTCCATATCTCTGGTATGTAAAGACAAAGTCTTAAAATTCAAATCTCCCAGGCCTGATTTGAATACATTGATTTAAAAAGGGATTTTAGGAGTCTCTGAACTAGAGCATATCTAAAATGTGCCTGGCTTTGTAAGGAGGAATGTGTGTGTGTGTGTGTGTGTGTGTGTGTGTGTATGAGACAGAGAGAGTGCGGGAAACAGAGAGATAGATCAGCAGTGACCTTTCTTCTGATGGTAGTTTTGCCCTCCTGAAGGAAGAGACAGAGATGGAACGAGGGGAGGAAGCCAGTCGAAAGAGGAGAGGAGAACGATTTAACAAGAAAACAGTCGTAGCAACACATGTACCTGGGACAGACTGTTCAGGGATTTATGAAACACAAGTATGTGCCACCATCCTCACTCAGCTATGTACCACCCAATAGACAGAGTGGCCTCTGGAGTCCTGCATGCTCCCTCTTGTCTCAGATCGAATTACAGTGGAGATTCACAGCAGAGATTTCATTTTTATGTTTTATCTCTGCTGAATAAGTCAATAAAACTTTACAAATGGAGTTGGCTGCTGCTTCTCTGTTTGAATAAAATGGCTATTTTTATCCCATGGATATCAATAGGACTCCCTGATAATTTGGTATTTCATCCAGATGGGCGAGGCCCTGCAGGAAGTAGCAGTCAATGCTTTGGCGAGCAAGAATGCAGTACCAAAATACTGACTTATTTCTATTTAATGAAAATGAAAAGTTGGTCTTAGTGTCATGGTATGCACTAGTTTTATTCTTAAGCTTGGAAAATTAGACTGACTAATACATGACGCAAGATACTGCATTGATATCAGAATACGGAACCCTCCATCTTAGTAGATTTTTGTTGTTAGACATCTTTTATTCCATCCAGATGTCAATATATTTTAGTAGTATTTAGTTGTACTTATTTTCCAATATAACCTTATGATGGTCAATTTGAGAATTTATCAGCAGGCAGGTTAAAGTCATTTTAAAATCTGCAGGGAAGTCTAGTCGTGTTTGTAGCCTTGCCAGCAGCAAAAAACTAAAAAAAAATTAAATATGAAAAAATAAATCATCTCTGTTTGAAGTTATAATCAAGCATGAGGTCTCTTTTGGGTTTAATCTTGGGGTTAAGGCAAACATTATGTTGATAAACAACTTTTTACGTTACAGTTTTACTAGCCTATTCAACAAGTGACAAGACGACCCAATGCGAGTTGGCAAGAGTGCGCATCAGGCACACAACACGGTCTGTGCCGCAGGATATAAGGCACCGCCCCCGGGCTAAATAGAACGTTTTTAGGTAGTCCTGATAGCGATCAGCTTTAAAAGAAATGCATTATCCATTATTGTAGTGACAGGTGGATGAGAAATAAATATGTCATTATCCAAAACAAGTGATGGGGAAAAGTAATCTTAGCTTTGTAAATTATGGTTAAACATTAAACAAAGTGGCATACAAAAGTAAAAGTAGCAGAAGAAATCTGTGCCCAAACATGGGAGCTTAATTTCTTTCTTAATTATCTTTCATATCTTTTTAGCTCATTAACATTTTTTTTCTACTTATACAGTTAATGTAAAACTAGATTTATTTTGTCAATTAAAATCCCTCACTGAGGTTTACTGTGATCAAGAATGTAATTAAAACAGTGTAAATTTTAACACATTTAATAGTTTTAAAAGTCCTTTATTCTTTGCATCGATTAGAGGAACTATTTTAACACTGCACACAGTGTACTCTGTTGCGTAGTGATATGCCTTAAGGGATAAAAGAAGGCAACATGGAACTGATATGTAATATTTTAGCAGTCATTAAAGAAGAACAAGTTGCATTTAAGAACCTGTCCCTATACTTTATTTAACTCATGACCTGAAATTAACCCTGTCTGTCATTGTGCACAGAAACAATCAGGTCATTATGGTGACGCAAAAACCCTAACAGCTTAGTTCCTTATTTGCTGTAACGGTAGTTTTTGTAATAACTGGCAAACCAGGAGCTGGCTCTGTGCTAACAAGTTCCTCAAGGTCTGAATGTGCATCATGCATGACCAATCAGATGTTGGTAGATACAGTCTCGGTTCTTATGTTGATAATATGACACAGATAAAGTAGGTGGAAAAGAATCATAACTCATACTAGGTCATTTTCAGCTGCAATTATTATTCACCCCGCTTTCTGTTCCTCATTATTGTTTTTACATGGACAAAATGCTAATGAAAAGGAAGGTGAGTGGGATTTCTATAACAAGATAAATGGTTAAGTTCAAGAAATTTCTGGGGAAAAAAACCTTGCATTTGTTAGTGGCAAAATGAAAATGAGGCATTTGGCACATCTTAATCAGCGCAGGATTCAATTTTGATATGCTAATATCTGCTAATGATTCCCAGAAGAACCCCAGCTATTAGTGCAGTTTGAGTGATTTCCAATTAGCAGGGGCCGATAACATCCTTTGTGACTATTTGATCGTGAAGTGAGCTGTCCGCCTGCTCCTCGAGCAAAAACACCAATCTCACGCCCCGGAGAACCACAGACAAGACGAGGGATACCTCCATTCCTTAAGGACTTTCATGTAATCCCTGTGTGTTTATGAAATTTGACAAGTGAACACAGAGAGGAAACAGGAAGAAAGAAATAGAAAGGCGCTGAAATAATTTCATTTTACACCCTCTGCTTTTAGAAACTGCACACCTTCCTTGCGGCAAGCCTTGTGTCAGTCTGACTTTTTATAGATTTAACTCCCCAAATTCTTTTAAATTCAATAATTTGGGGGACACATTAAACAGATACACACTTACCCCAAAGTAGCTATTAGTTCCAGAGTCCCACAGCACCACCAGGTCAGCGTTGGTCAGCTCCCCGCGGTCAGACATCCCCAGGACCACGCCGTGTTTGAGCTTTGCGACCCTCAGCTCCATGTACACCTCCTGGTTGGCGTAGCTGATGTTCCAGGCCAGTTGGAGGTCCCCACGTGGGTCAAGGGGCACACGGAAAGGCATGGGGAGAGGTGGGAGAGGGCTGGAGGGGTTTGATTTAAGGCTGGACACGTCGACGGCATTAGTGGGCCCCTGATATGAAGCCACCAAGATGACCATTAGAGCAGCCAGGGCGGTGAAGTACATGATGGTGATGTCCTGAAGGCGAAGGTTCCTGTTGAAGATTCTCATAGCCTGGTGTTGATGTTGTAGCAAAATTTCTAAGGGCTGATTTCTTTCTTTTGACCTCTTTTTCGTCTCTCAGGCTTCCTCAGTCAAAGTTGATGTGGAGTTCAATCCAGGAAGTTTTCTCCAGCGCTGCTGTATCAATGCTTCTGTATTAGCTCTAACTCTTCAAACTCCAGCACTCACTGGTTTTGTTTGCCTTGTCAGCTCTGCTCTGCTTTCTGGCCACAGTGGACTCAATATCTCCCCCGCAGTGGTCAGGTGAGGTTGTTTATTCCTTACTTCCCATGTTTTCTATCCTCTCAGGCCCTCATTTCCTGAAAAGTTTGACTTTCTTTTGAGTTTCACTAACTTTCCAGCCTTTAGGTTTTCTCTGTTTTCCAAGCCCTTGTGGGTTTTGTCTCTTTCCTCTGAGCAACTGCTCTGTCTCTCTGTCTCATCCCCCTCCCTGGTTTTTAAGAGACTCCTCCCTTGTGAGTTGTCTGTTTTTATCCACCCTAATGGTATTACATTTGTTGAGGAAAATTGGATTGTATCCTTTAAGCCCTGGGGTCAACCATGATTCTGCACATCTGCCAGCCCCTAATTGATCCAAATTCAACCATGGACATTATCAACGACAATCTGCTTTAGACTAACTAAACTTTATTGCTCGCTCCATCTCTGTCTCTTTTTTTTGTCTCTGGTGAGCATGTATCAAACATTTTCTTGTACATTTCCTGACAAAAACTATCCCATGCACTATAGCTCTCACCTGGCTTGTTTGGTATTTGATTCAAAGCGGATTTATTGGGCAGCAAGCACTTTTGGAGGCATAAACAAGGCATTAATGCATTAGGCCCTTTCCTTAAGCCACCGCCTAAGGCTGCAGAAGACCTAATCAAACTGTCAATTATGGGTTTCAAACACAAGAGAGGGACACATTCAGGTTGGTTTTAAAGGTTAGTAAAGCCCCTGTAGAAAAGTGTGTGCTTGTCTGTGTGTGTGTATTTCATGACAAACAGGTGAGCTGCAGTGGACAAATGGATATTAATTGATTTAAAAAACAATGAAGCGCTGCTGTTCAGCCTGTCCCCACCTCCGACACACATTTAGGAATCAATACAGCATGAAAAGGATTACAAATAGGGCATCTGACATTATACATAATCAGAAATCACAGCAAAACAATGTAAGTGAAGGAAGATTTGTAGAAAATCTAGGTAAAGTTTAAAAGGTGCAAACACATAACTATATTTTCAGATGTCTGAGAGACTGAAAACAAATATTAAAGATTATGATAGTGGGGTTTTTGTTTCTGGTAATAATGCAGTGCATTTGTACACTGCAGCACTTCTCAAAACCAATGTCACAGAGTGTGCTACATTAAGCCAACAAAGCAGAATACAACCATCATATAAAAAGTCTATGTATGATGTGTAGTTCAGGGGTTGCCAGCAATATGCTATGAAGATCCTGCAGATTCTAATAGGTCTTTTTCATAGAAGACATTTTGACATGTCCAGGCAGAAAAAGCCCAGCTGTAAAAAAGGAAATCAATGACGGCTCAATTCTATTTAGCTGCTTCAGTTTCAGGGTCCTGACACTGTGCAAGCTGCCTTCTCATGACTAATGCCTGGTAGGCACTAGAGGATTTTCAAATCTTAAAATAATCTAAAAATGTGTGAGACCAGAGACAATTTAAAAATATATATATTTGAATTGTTAAAACACACCAAACAATTCAGTCAAGACCCACAGGACCACACACATTTTCAGACTGGTGATTCCACAGAGTTGGGATCTCACAGAAACTTCTATGATCAAATGTGATTTAAGAACAAACACGGAGGCAGACTGTCATCATCGGAGAGACATTAGACAATGTGATGACCTCTGTGGTGTCGTCTTGTGTGCTGGGGTGTTATCTAACTGTGCTCTCTGTAGGCAGGGGATCGTGAGAGCAACACCTGAGAACACCTGAGGGTGTTGTTATTAAAGTCTGGGTGCAGCTGCTGGCTCTAGTCGTTAACATTAAGATTATATCTGTAAAGCCCCGCACACTACAGGATCATTTAGGCAGATAACCAATTCAGACCAACTTCGAATCGGGAACACCCCCACAGTTGTTGGGAGGGGCAACTCGGACCTAAATCTGCTCAACTGGGTTCAGCATTAGGGCACAGTCACACATGCACAGAATTAATATTCATTTCCATTTAATGTGAGCCAAGGGGCAAAAAAAAATCACTTCCAGTGGCAAAGCAAATCCGCATCTTAAGTTCAGCTTTGGTGGACTTTAACCCAGCAAAGTCACAGCCTCAACCAATATCAAAGAAGGTTGTGTGGTTGACACCACTTGACTGCCACTGGCTGTCATTTTCGAGTGGTTCAAGGTGGAGAAAACATTGACTGTTGCCATGTCTACCCAGCCAATATTCTATGATATCAGGCTGTTCTCATACACTATACGTTTACCTACAAAAAAGAAAGTGCCATAATGCGTATAACCTGCATAATCATGAGCCACTAATTCCTGTATAACACATGTAATCAGGAAGGCTGTGATCACATGACAAATGCTCTGACAGGAGTTAAGAAGGAAGTAGTATGAAGATACAAAGTCTCTGTAAAGAGGCAGGTAGGGGTGATGGATGGGTCAAACAACACAGGACTTTACCCCAGGAGACTGCTGATTGAAACCAAGTGAACTTGAGTTATTTTAAAGTACGTTGTCACCATGTTTCCTAGCCTAAACCTAACCTACATAGCGTTACATTAAGTATGCAACATCAGTCATGGGGCATGATATCATAAAAACCACTGTTTGAGGAAACGTTGATGATGTTGGCCGTGAAAAATACTAACTACCCCACAACAGCAATGCTACCCGGACCTGGTTAGCAGTGAGTCAAGAGACAGACAGTGAATATAAGTAGAAAATGTACCAATAACATCATATTTCGCAGTATTTATTGGCAAGCTAGCTAACATTCATTTGTTAGCAGCACAATAGCTTTTTATGAACATAACATCTGGCAAGGCCCACATTCAAGTATTGCATCAGCAGGCAATAATCAATCGCCTGCATTCGCTCAAGTGTTATCGTGCCCTTACTGTGACACTTAAATGGAACAGAGTTGTTGTTAATGTCATTAGTTACACCTGTGCTTTTCCTGCTATGACAACTCAACATGTCTGCAGTTTAAGGTTTATGGATGGTTGGTGGAGTCCTTAGTTAGACTGAAAACCTAAAGAAAGTAACAAGACATAGAGTATGAAGAAATAGGATCCTGTCTGGGGTTGGTACATGAGAGAACGTGTAACACGAGTGACTACCTTAACACCCCTTTAAAAGCTTGGTTCTGCTGACCTCCATTGGTTTAACTTCGCACCTTGCTGGAGTGATGCACAGGTGTACTCCAGAGCCCTGTGACATAACTTAGGTGTGGTTACAAGGGGCAACAAGGCACACTTGTGACCACACCTTGCCTCAGCTAAGACAAATGGTCTTTGGTATTATTACTCTTTCAGGTAATATGGATAGTGATGGATGGACAGCCGGACTGATGGGAGATGCAGCCTCATTTCCTGTGAATTCCAGGGAAAGCTCGTCATCAGATGTGCTGTACCCTGAATGTGTGTTGGATTAAATTTTGTTCATGACGTCAAACCATTGAATTCATTTTCCGCAAAGGGAAAGGTTTGGATCTGAGCAGAAAACGGAGAGAGCAGAACAGAAAGGCACAGACTGATATTGTGTTGGTTAATGTAATAAAGACGGTTAGTCCCTGAGGCAAAAACAGAGATGTGTGTGTCTCTGGCCTTCATGTGAGGCTCGATAATCTTCTCTTTCTCTACGTGTCTTTCTGCTCATTTCCATCTTTTACACCTTCTCGCTCTTTTACCAGTCTGTCGCACTGCTCTCTATTATTGCTGATCACCCTCTCTCGCTCTCTTTGTGCCTTCTCATTTCTCTTACATGCACACTTATCCTTCTGCCACCGCTACTGATGTGTCAGCAAACACAGACGCCGTAAAGTCGGCTGTGATCCGGAGGGAACGACAGAGAAAGAGGGGGATAGAATGGGGGATGGGTGGGGGAAAACAGATTTAGGGAGAGAATGATGGTCCCTTTGTGTAATCATGCCTGTGTGTGTGTGTGTGTGTGTGTGTGTGTGTGTGTGTGTGTGTTTATGCAATAAGCCTGGGGGTCTATCTGACATTATCCTGCCTAGAACAATCCTAATATTGCCCCCCAAACTTTCCCATCATGCTTTGCTTCCAGTTTGGGAGAAAGTCATTTATGGTCACAGTCAGACACACACACAGATGCCAAAATATTTAGGAATCTATGCGACCAATGATGGTATGGTTTGCATTGTGTTTAGGATCTAATTGTGTTAGATTATACGTATTATCTAATAGTTCTGCAACATGTTTATCTTGTACAGAAAATGCATCAGGTATACATTGTGTTGATTTGCATTTATTATCAGGTTTGCTGTAGCCTACGTTGTCCATTTATTTACACATAAAGTGGGAAAGAACATCCTTGAATCACCTTCCAATTTAATGCAACATCACACACAAAAAAATATCAGAAACTACAGCCTTAATATTTATGAGCGTCTCCTGTTTGTCCCCTGTTAAACCCCTCACCCACCACCTCTTTCATTATGCCCGGAGATGCAGAGACCACAGCTCCTGACTCCAGTGAAGCACAACTTCATTTTAAAAACATTGTGCAACTTTTACAGTAGGGTAAAAGGTGTTAAAAATAGGTATTTGCACAGAACCCATATACAGCACGGAGCCACCTTGTTGGGTAATAATCATAGACTGTATAAAATAATGGACGTAGCCACTGTGACGTCACCCATTGGTTTGTGCCTTGAGTTTGGCATTTTGGCCATGGCCATCTTGGATTTTCGGAGCCAGAAGTGATGAGAAGTGACCATATTTACATGAGAGGGTGGAGCTAACCCTAATGCTAGCTGCTAGCTTGGTTAGCTTGGTGCATTTGCAGTAGACTTACTTGATTAACTTTGACAATGCTAATGCTAAATTGCACTAGTGGAAAACAGGCAACCATAAAAAGATTTTAATAGGTGACCAAAATGTTACAATTAAACTTCACCAAGTGAGCTACAGCTATGGCTACTCTGTGAACCTAAATTAGGCCATAGTTATTATGTTACATAACCAACATTGTCCCTGTAGTAGTGACTTGTGAATGGACTGCACCCACCTTTCACTCAAAGCGACCATACCCTTTATTATGCACAATTTAAGCCTTAATAAGATTAAAAAGGGTTAGTAATATAAAAATTCACCCCTGCACATTTGTCATCAACAGGTAAATTGGCTATAGAGACCAAAACTGTTTTGTACCAGGCTGTAAACATGTTTATTTCTGCTGTAAAGTTGGGCATTTTAACATAAGGGTCTATGGAGATTGACTCGTTTTTGGAGCCAGCCTCAAGTGGCCATTTGAGAAACTGCATTTTTTTGGCACTTCTGTGCTGGCTACATTTTTCAGCCCCTGAGGTTGTAGTGGCCAAACAGTGGAATTACAGCTTTGTCTGTCACATGACACCATTCTGCTCAGAAAGACTTTTTCCCATAGACTTACATTGAGAAATCAGTAGATACATTTTTTTACACATCACAATCCCTGCAAAACAACTTGTTTTGCTGTTTGAATTTGATCCCTTCAGTCAGGTAACATTTTAAAAGTCTAGGTGTGCAAGATTAAATTATTTCATCCAAGTTCAAGTTATCAGAGCGCTTAACCAGAAATTACTGTCTTGGCTGGTTGAAGGCTCTCATGCGCTTGCTTGATGGGCCCAATGATGCAGAAGCAGTGCCAATCATCCAGGTGATTTCATATGTGGCAGTTGAATGTTTTTGGCTTCATAAGTCACTGAGCAACTTTCACAGGAATGAACAGGGTGCTGCCTTCAACGCTGTATCCAGTTCTCTTTATTCATGCATGGCTGCGTCTTATTAATGATACAGAATCTCTCTTAGGTGGAGCCTACATATGTAACATCTGCTGAACAGCAGTGAGTGAGGCCACAAGTGGCAAGTGCAGTATGATGAGAAATGCTACAGTATGATGTAACAGGGCCACAAGTAGTACAGTCATACTGTCCAGAAGTCCCCATGAGCGACAAGCTGTAACAATAAAACTCTAGAGTGTGAGGAAAAAATAGGGAGTGCTGCACTGGGTTAAGGCTCTGTGTAGTTAGTTGTAAAAAATCAGGTGCTCTTCAAGGATGGGGCAGCGAGTCACATAAAGATAAAAAACAACGACTGGCCAGCTCACTCAAGTGTAAAAGTCCATAGTACAGGCAGGCAGTCCAAAAATGCATCCAAGGCACTCTGACTGTCGTTAAAAATCTTCTGATGAAGACTCTCTAGTCGAAATGCATTGGTTTATCCATGTATTAATAAAGGATTTTTAATTACTACTACTTAACAGTTACTGTGTGTTGTTTCTTATGAATTTAACTTTTCTGTTACACAAGAAATATTGTGCTATTTCACTTTTTCTAAAGTTGCATCGTCTCTTTTTAAGTGGTGCAAAATCCCTTACAAGTTTGAAACCACCAAAACTAATTGAAGTTGATGTACTACAGTTAATCTGGGACATTCACAGCCGCAAGGGGTCTGGGGCCATGAGTCAGTTGCCCACTTTGCCTGTCTGGCAAACCAGCTTTGACAAAATGATTGAACCAAATTGCAGGGGGTTGATGTTACTTCGTCCACCCCTGTTCATTGATAATACAGCTAAAGCTTAATTTAAGTTCTGCCATTGAATCCTTTTTTTTGTGAGGTGCGCTGCTACTTACCGTCTTTGACGCACCTTACCCTGCGTGCATGTGCACACACACAGAAAGAGAAAGAGAAATGGATAAAAGCAGAATTCGCCTCAACATGACGAATCCAACCATCTCATTCTCTCCTAATATAAATATTTCAACGCCGCACACTCCCAAAGTGCACTAATCTCCACTTCTGTGAGTTTGAATAATGAATGCAATAAAAATTCACACTGCTACTCTTAACATTGCCTCAAACTGCCCCTCGTCTGATCTGAAAGGGAGAGGCGAGCCGTAGTAGGGGTGGATCGGGTCATTAGTTACGAGAGACGATGATGAGTGAAGAGTCGGAGAGGAGAAAAGAGAGAGTTAGAGAGATGGAGACAGAAAAAAAGTAGTGGAACAGTTCATGATCAGAGGTTGACGAGACGGGAATACTGTGGCACAAAGATCACATAAAAGGGAGTTACAAGCAGAAAACACAGTCACATCCATGGATGGATTTGCAATATGTACTGACACAGAGACAGAGTGAAAGCACAAAAGACAGGAGGGGAGGTACAGAGGGAGAAAAATGATCCATTAAGGAACACTTGTGTCCGTTGTCCTAATGGAATTTAATGAACATTTTGTTCCAGACAGAGAGAGTTTGTTTTATCCACCTTGGCTGAACCTTGGGCAGAGGACAGGTGCAGTGCTGAAAGTATGCAGATCCTTTCCTTACGTAAAAGTACTAATCTCCTACTGTGAAAAACTCCACTACAAGGAAAAGTCCTGAATTAAAAACCTCATAAGTAGTAGTTTAATCTGCAACAATGTATCATATTCTATAAGATCCTCATGTTTTTGTAGTGTTGCTCTACATGGTGTCAGAAAAACAGCCCTGTTTTCAGCTTTGTGATGATGCATTTTCCAGCTGATCCATGATGGTTTTTAAATAGGGAAAAGAGATGGGGGCTTTTAAAAACCCTGACGAAGACACACTTTGGTGCTTTTAATGATTTAGTCAGTACAATAAAGGCTTTTTTATATTTCCTTCATTGTTGATATGCATGGATTGTCTGTGTTTTAAAATCAACATCAAAAAGAAAGTATTCAAGTAATGTACAAGTACCATGACTTTGTACTTAAGTACAGCCCTTTAGTAAATGTAGTACCACTGGACAGGTGTCATTTTTTAATTGTTTCTATCTCTCGAGTTTGCTGTCACATCTCCATACAGCTTTGATAATTAACTGCTGTGACTGCAGTGTAGTGGGAAGCTTAATGAATCTCCTCTAAATGCTGCACCGCCTCCAGTTTCCACTGTAACAGGAGGACATATAGTGAACTCTGATTTGGACTACAGCACACTGTGTGACACCTGTTTCCTCTTGCCATGTCTTAATCCCTCTTACACCTTTTCTGTTACTTCTCCAGACTTGTGATGATGGCTTTTTGTTTTGATACAACTCATTGTATATGGAGTGCCGATTTGTTTTATGCAAGTCTGTACGGTTTAGAGCTCTTCCAAAATTTTGAAGTAATGCCATATCACACTGCTACAAATCCAGCACCCTTGCATGCCCTTCGAAGGAATTCTTCTCCCCACAAATGGCCATTTGTGTATCAGTTACCCACACTTTGTTTTGTTAAATTTGTGAAGATAACCTTGTTTTTCTTGCCTGCCTTAACTGTGAACGAAGAATCCAAAAACAGAAAATTCTTAATGAGCTGAAATCATATGTGACCAAGTTTAACAACAGCAAAACTATCTCAAAATATCAGTTTTGCAGTATAATTCAAGTCTCATTTACCTAGTCATATGCTCAGTACTTGCCAAACAGACAGCTCTTTCCAAAGCTTAACTGAAGTGAAAGCGAAAATTAATCTATGGTCTCTTTAAGGCCAGTCTCCATTGACATTGCTGAACAAGGGGGCTACTGGTCTACCACTGCCTCACTCAGCTAGTTTATGTTATTGAGTGACTCTGGTGTCTTGAAGGGTTAGTCTGAATTCACCAAAGTCACACAATAACACAAAGAAAATACTGATTAAGGTGGTGGTAGAACAGAAAGTCTTGTGTTTAGCAAGGTAAAATTACTGTGTTAAAGCCATTTCTAGCCAGTCCTAGTTTCCTATCATTTTGGAGTCACTCTAAATGCACCACCTGACCTGGCATCTCAGGAACCTGTAATTAAAGGCAGCTGTGCTGAATTAAGTGTGGAGCATGGAAGACGCCATGGGGTTACAGTGTTTAACCGCTGTGTTTTTGGTTAATCTTTGTTTATTATTGTTTGATGAAGTTGTTTAATACCCCATTGATTTGAACTTTGTTTTTGTAAAGGCCTGTTTATTTGGGGAATGTTTGTTTGGGGATTTTTGTTTTCATTTATTTAATGTTACAGTCAAGACAATCAGTTCATAGCGCCATCAGATCAGTCAACTGTAAAACCAACAGAAGAACCCTGGATCATCGAAAAGTGAGTAAAACTAAACCAAAGACAGTGAGTTCAACATATCTCCCGTTATGGCGTCTGTGGGCGGCTATTTCTGAACTCATTTGGAAGCTGCAATCAATACTGTTTTTGTCGATGAGGTCTGGTTCAAAAGAGAGCATGGATGAGCTACACTTTCTGTTCAGTGCAGTTCCCAAATGATCATTTGTCTATCAAACTTTGTTTTTCTTGCAGGCCTTCAGTGAACTAAGAATCCAAAAACTTGAGAAAGTTCTTGATTGTGGCTGCGTTTAACAACAGCAAAACAACAACAAAATATCAATTTACAAACTCTCACACAACTCGTGCGGAATAATCCAAGTCTCATTTCCAGTCATATGCTTAGCTCTTCCCAAACGGACGGCCCTTTCAGACAGGAAACTGAAGTGCAAGTAAAATTTAATCAGTGCTCTCTTCAAAGCCAGACTCCATTGACAAAAACAGTAATTTTACCTTGCTGAACACAGGAGCTGCTGGTCTACCACTGCTTTTATCAGTTGTTCTTTTTTAATTATTATTTTATTATTATTGTGTCACTTTGGTGTTTTAAAGGGACAGTTCGGATTTACTGAAGTCAAAGGACAACACAAACAAACTACCGATTGAGGCAGTGGTAGACCAGCAGCACCAATGTCCAGTTGGGTAAAATGACTGATTTTGTCAATGGAGTCTGGCTATGAAGACAGCATGGATAAGTTACACTCCTAGTTCAGCTCTCAATCAGAAACGGCTGTCTGTTTGGGAAGTACTGAGCATATGACTGGATAAATGAGACTTGGATTATACCGCAGGAGTTATGTGACATAGTTTTGCTGTTGTTAAAGGCGGACCCCACTGACTTTAATTCATAGAGGATTTTCTCAGTTTTTGGATTCTTCAAAAACAAAGTTTTCTTCATGAATCCATCATAACATTGGGTGAATATTTGATATAGGAATAGTCATTTGTGGAGGTGAAGTATTCCTTTAAGTCCCACCAAACGCACACAGCTGACAGACTTCTGCTTGGAAGTCAAAAAGGGGTCCTCATCCCCCCCGCCTCTCTCTTGTCTCTTCTCTCTATAGCACCCACAGCCAATCTGAGCCTGTGACTAAAGCGCCATCTCTCAGGCTGCACACTCCAGGCTGCATTCACTCACTGGGTCTGCAGGCACCGAGAGCCACCTCTGAATTCAAAGCGCATTTGAGTCGTCTCCGCGCAGCGCCCGGACGTCGCTCTGCAGGAATCAGCAAAGATACGGAAATCCGGCAACCAACCGTGCATGTAAAAATAAACAGTAGCCTTTATTCTCTGAAACCAGCCAGCTGCAGACACTTTGTAGCCCTAGAGCGACTGGCCGGCTCGCTTTCCGCCAAACATGGGGCGCAAAGAGAGAAACACACAGGAGGGAGGGAGGAGATAAACAGATTGATAGAGAGAATAGAAAGGGAAGGAGAGAGGAGGCAAAAAAAGCCCCGCGGAACCCAGAGGAGCTGCACTACAACAAATACCTGACCTCGACCTCCTCGGACGGTGGGAAACTGGTTGTTGAAATGGAGATGTCGAGATTTTCTATCATCCCGTCTCCTCCTCCAACACACATGCTGCTGAGGCTCATGATGATGTTTGCGTAGGAGTGTTTTATTTTGCGGGCAGCGTTGGTAAACGCACTGTTCAAACAACTCCAGACAAGCGGTGGATTGGAACTGTGAGTGTGGCTGGCACGTCTCTCCAGAGATTATAATAGTGTTGGAGCATTTTTTTTCTCTTCTTGTCTTTGGATTGTTTTTTCAGGTGTCTTTTTGCGAGTGTGGAACTGGACAGAAAGTGTTTTGCATGTGAATGACAATAATGTGTGTGAAAAAGTAGTGTGGCAAAGGACGCATCTGCTATTTGAATTTTTTTAAATCTATAACTACAGAGAGTCAGGCCCAGCGGGGGTTATTTGGACTCAAGTCGAGCTTGTTTTGCTGATTACTTTGCCAACATTTGGGGCTTTTTTTCCTTTCCTATTGGTCTTATTATTCAGTGACTGAGGTCGACACAAGCTACAACCAGCAGAGGTCGGGACCTGAGCTCCGAGGAGCCACCACTTCCCTAGATGTGACCCGGTGAATTCCTCTTATCTCTGAAGGTAAGAGTGCATCCTTTAGGAAATCAGGTTTTGTCTCCTGTTGGATTTGTGCATTGGTTTTACAGAAAAACTGACACATCTGCTTGCAGAGTCATGCATGCAACTGAGAAGTTCTGCTTGTTAAAAATATGCACGAGTGATTGCCGAGGCATAGAAGAGGATAGATGTGCTTGGGCTGAGAAGCAGAGAGCAACATGAGTTTCTCATTTCAGCACCATGGACAGATCCACACTTGTCTTACAGCGGTATAGAAGTCGTATTTTTTACACCCCAGAACATTTATAATTCATTATACTCCATAAACCCAACATTCAATCCAGTCTACACGTTGCAGAGTGTGTTTCCTAGAGGCTAAAATCAAACCGTGATACAGTAGAGGATAACAGAAATACAAGGCAAAAAGAAAGACGAGAAAGAGAAGCTGAAGGCGAGGGAGAGGTTCAGTGCTTTGTATGACAGACTCGCTGGCTGGCCCGGCTTGCCACATGCTGACAAAACAGCATGGCTCATGAGCCACATCTACTGTCACCAACTGTTAGCCATGGTCACATCCAAACTGTTTGCTCCAGATATTTTTAGGCAGGGTGGAAATGCATCTCAAACAGCATTAAGGCCATGCAAAGCACACACAAAAAACAACATTTCACTGAATGCGGTTGAAATGGCAAAAATGTTTGAGGCGAGGGAACACACAGTGTGCAGCCCACCACCTACTGGGTGTTTTGGAAACAGTGTGGTGGATGAAGTGATAAGTAACCAGCTAAAATGTCAACCCGGGAAGATTAAATTGCAGCTTCTACACTATTTAGGTTTGTTGACGGAAAATATTTGCTGTCTTTATAAGCAGCACGGGCAGGGGAGCAGGAAATTTGGCCTAAAAAAGAATTTGCACGACCCACGTGATGATAACTCCTGACCCTCTGTAGTTCACGAGTGACTGGGAGTAGTTATGACTTGGTACTTTGCTGTTACAGTGCAGGGTTGGACCATAAGAGTGTTGGGGAAAATTTGCTGAGATGTCTTTTACTAATAATATTATTTCATGCTGCCCAGATTGGAAAATAACCTCTTTGAAAATTGTAATACAACCTGTTAGAGTACTCCATTGTGCCGTTTCAATCCAAAGTTCAGCTCCAGTTCTATTTATCTGCTTAAACTACCAAAGGAGAATAATATTCAGTATTCTCTGATGTGCCCGTACCCATTGTGGCTCCCCCAGAAATATTTCATAGAGGTGGCCCCTGGAGCCACTGAAAATCTTGGGGCGACACACCAAAGCCAAAAGTCTTAACTGAATTTTAAGAATTGAATTATGCTGTTGAAGTGCATAGGCTCGTTGATAACTATAGCCACTTTAATGACACTGCCTCTTCAAGGTGGGAACTTCATGCTGTTATTCTGCCATGCCACACTGTGTATAGGGTACATTTGTGGAATGGGGGGACAGAGTTGTCTCACCTCCGAGCCAGGAATGGAGGTAATAACAGCGCAGAAATGACGTCTGTATAAACGAGACAGCCAGTAAGATGGGATCATAGGCAGCACAGATGTGATGTTTTGATTAAGTGTTATGCGTGCAACCCACCACAAGAGATCTAAAAAGTAGCTCTTAGCAGTTAGCAGCTAACTCAAAGAATGTCCGCAAATTAGAAAAACAGTGAGATCCAGGAGCTCCTTGTCCTCTGAGCAGTGGACAAGATCAGCCATCATATAACAGAGATAGTTAAATGATTGTTGTTGCCATGTTATGCCATTTTTATTGTTTATAAAGCACTGCCGACACATATGTTATATGTCGCACTCGAGGCTGACACTGTTGTGTTACATGTCACGTTCTTCAAGCCATTATTGATTCTGCAATCCTGGTATGCTGTTCATGATCACACACTGGAGTGGCATGATGCCGCTGCTGTTTGGTTCTGTGCAAAAATGCAAAGGAGGTATAAATAAGGGACTTCCTGGCAGCTCTATTGCACAATCTCTGTGTATAAAGGGCTCATGTCAATATCGTTGCTGTCAACTTTTTGACTTCCACAATAATCCTATTTTAATGTGTTGTGTATCTCTACATGTTAGGTGATTCATTGTTCTTCAAAAAGGCTGATTGTCCTTTTCCTTAAAAAGACAAATATACAGCTTTATTTTGGCGGAGTAAATTGATTGTAGGGAACAAAATATTTATTGGGAACAAGCCCTCTGAAGTTTAGGAGAGACTCATGGGTATACAGATCATTTTCATTCAGATATCTTGAGGTGAGAGTTCAAGGGGCTCCTTTGAAATTGGCCTGCTAGTTGTTCTTTTGCCAAAATATATCCCCTTATGTTTCACAGGATGCCACCTTCATGCTAGCTTGAAAAAATGAGTGGTCCACAGCCTCTTTAAGACACTAACCTCGTCCTCTAATTATTTTGGGGGGCCGTGGTTTTTTGAAAAACCACGGCCCCCTCTCCCTTGGAGGTGTCACAGTCTTTCTACCTTATCTTATCTCTCTAAATGCCTTACCTTTTCCTCATTCGAAGAAACATTTGAAATCAAATCTTACCAAATCCCCGAATCATTACATACAGATGTGCGACAGATTAAAAAAGAAACCTAAATAAATGAATGTTAAAAAACAATGCAGATGCTTCCATAAAGGGCACAATGAGTCTCTGAGCACATAAAAGTGATGACCTTCGCAATCACCATATCTCAATGCTGTCTACCACCATCATCAAAACACTAAATGGGGGAGTGTCATTTGGCAGAATGGTGTTCATCCCTCCAGTCCAGTTACAGAGAGGCTCTGGAGGCTCGTGGTGCTCCAACACCTCACCAAGATGCTTCATGTAGGTTTTTCCTTTAATTTCCCGGGGGCAAAGAGGGCTGAAGGTTGCACACTCACTCAGATTGATACCTAGGAGTCCGACAATGAATTATGTTGGTGTCAGTGCTGTTATTTTTCTAAGTCATGCCCATGCTGCTTCAGTTTTAGCATCACAGCGGCTGGTTTTAAACACTCCATATCATGTTATATTTCCCCAGTTTAAGACAGTGTGATTTAAAGCTAGTATCAGGAACGACAATTGGGACTAGATTCATGTTGTGGACTACAAAGGAAATAAATTCACACACAAACACATACTGTGCTTTAAGAGGGCCTATAACAATGAAAGACAAGGCAGGGCTTCTGTTCCCATGGCGACTTCCTCAGTGACCCTCGGAACAACCTTGGCCCCCTGGGAGATCAGTCATAGTCCTGCATGCACACACACACACACACACACACACACACACACACACACACGAACACACACACTGAAGTCCCCCTGGAGCGTGACTACTATGAGTGACTGTGTGTTTCTTGTCTGCTTGCTTGCTGCTGCTGCTCTACCAGCCTCTCAGTCATTACAGCAGGAGGGAGACGAGGAGGAAGAGGAGGAGGAAGAGGAGGATGAGGAGGAGAGAGAGAGAGAGAGAGAGAGAGAGAGGGAGTTGAAGGACAAGCAGATGAGTAGGATGGGAGAAGGCAAATTTCAAAGACAGATGGGTGATGAAAAAAATGAAGAAAGGTGTAGAGAGAACGCATGTGGAATAGGGAGAGGGAAGGAGAAGAGGAGGAGGAGGAGGAGGGAAGGTTTAAACACTGGCAGACCAGTCAAGAGTGAATGCAATTATAGAGGGAGCATATCCACTTCTGTTTTTTTTGCCGGGCATTTAAAGTGTACTCACATATCAGCTTAATTACCTTTAAAATGCACAGCTGGGAGGGGGAGTCATGATAGATCCGCTGTGGTGTGGATGAATTGAGACTGGGAGAAGGGAACATGGCTGCTCAATGATCACGTTAAGCAGTCACCACCCGTTCCTCCCTTCCTCCACCCGTCTCTCTCCTCCCCTCCCCCTCGGCACCACGCTCTGCTCTCCCCCCTCGCAGCTACACCCTGACATGCTCACACATCATGCTCGCGCACAGATGGGTTCCCACGCAGACACCAACATAGCTAGAGCGCGCGATTCCAGGCACAAACGCACGCGTGCACAAGCCGTTGGTTGGCTGTCCTCATCCCTGTGAGTGATTGAAAAAAAAACCTGAAGCTCATTGCAAAGAGTAGACGGGAGGTGAGGAAGGCGGGGAAGGAGAACAGGAAGAGGTTGAGCCTTTTTGCGTTGTACCTCAGCCATGGCAGCTTGGTTATCGTGTGTGTTTGTGGATTTTCCTGCACATATCTGCTATAATTGCATTAGTCATTATGATAAAACAAGGTGGGCCTCATTACCATAGTCAGGGCCATCATTCCCTTACTGTTACATCTTACTCAGCAACTTTATTGCTATGATCTGGAGACAAGATGACACACTCACACCACAATTAGGCCAAGCAGCAGAATATCAGACAGGTAATAAACAAATCCCAGTTTATTAAAATGAACTGCTTTAAAGGGAAAGTGGAAATATCCATGACAGTCATTACTGAAAACTTACGTTCACAATCAGGGCGAGGGCAAAGTTGATCCTGGAGGTAGCTCTGCAAAGAGGAATGTGTTTACAACTGTCAGTTTGGGCAGTTTGGGCTCTGTTTGAACCTCTAAATATGTAAGAAACTGGGGATTTATGTTATCCAGCACTTGCCAGCCCTCCTTATTTCACTGGGAGACTCATATTTTTTATTGTCCTTTCCTGGTTTCCTCCCAGGGTCACAATTCTTCTGTGTATCTCCCGATATATGACATATTTTCACACCTTTTTTTCCCTTTTCATTATCACAACGACTACAAAAGTCTACTGTTTCCACCCGGGCAACAATACGGCTACACCAAATTTCCTAGCATGTATGTGACCTGGAAGAGAGCTACTTGCGCCTTGTCCTCCTTAGTTAGTGACAGACAAAGAGAGAAATTGAGGGTTCTAAGGGAAAGAAATACTCAAGCAAATTTCAGAATTCCTGTTTGTTACAAAAAGTTTTAAAGAAAAGGGGCAGGCGTTTTGTAAAATCTGCTGCTTTAAAGTTCATGCCAGTGGGGCGATTTATTCTGTATGTAAGTATGTAACATAAAAATGGCATTGCAGTTTACTTGTTATTTTTATTTTCATTCCCTAAGTCACCAGAATGTTGACAACAAAGTCTCTGAAACCCAAGTTTTTCCTGGGAGAAGACCCTCAAACCTCCTGCTTTGGTTTCCTCCCTGTTTTTGTAGTGTCAAGGTTGGAAAGTATACTTGTTGTGTTCCCATATCTCAGTGTTTGGTGAAAAATAGTAAAATGTTAAAATAACTGGTAGGAACCATAGTTAAAGGGACAGAAAACTGGGACTTTCCTTTAAGCCTTGCACAACTGGTCTGTTTGTCTATGATATGTGCAACATGCTGCATATATTTCACACTGAGTATAAAGGCAGACGGCGCACTGCTCAGTTTACAATTTGCATTTTCTCTGTAAGTTTAACCTACAATATGCAGTGCATTTCAAAGAAGCCCAGGGGCCTTGTCATTACAAACTTTATGGTCCAAAGCCTACACGCTCATTATGGGGACAGCCAAGTTCAGCTTTATGATGCTAAAATCGGAGACTAAAAAGCTGCAAACGTCGACATGGTTCTTTTGGGAAGTGATGAAGCAAAAAGAATTTAAGAACAAGCAAGCTCAGCAAGGTCGTGTCTTACTCCGCCATAGGAGTGGATCACAACAGAAATGCACATGAGGGGAGAGATTCTCATTCATAAATTCCTCTCTTTCCGAAGTGTTGTATCCTATTATGCATCTCTGCAATTCTGCCTGACTGCACTGTGCTCCGTTTTTTTGTCAGCTTAGAGATTAGCATACAGCAAGGGAAAGTTGCTTCAAGTACAATATGGCTAAAACTTTTAAGCGTAAACCACCCACTCAAAGAGCAGAAAAGGCGATGGTAAAATGTCAGTCTGTAATAGCCCTGTCGCCATAGTAACTGAAGACCCGTTCATACTTTTACACACAGTGCCTCTTGAGCACTGACCATTAGTACTAAAATCCAAGCAGCTTTGAGCTTTCAAAATGTTTCTTTTACCCATTTATACATGTCATCGAGGACATCTGTCGTCTCACAAAGGTGCCTCTTCTTTTTCATTTGCTCTCCTCTCACTTCTGCATTTCATCTCATTTTCTTTCTGCACCTTCTCTTGCCCTCTACCTTTTTTTTTTCTCCGTGTTTACTCCCACTAATCACTCCCCCTCACGCTGTCTCTTTCCATCTTGGCCTTATCTACCATCCTCCCTACTTCTTCCATGTTTAAATGCATGTCCACTGTTGCTCCTGCACGGACCTTTAGATCTTTAAAGGCACACACATATGCAGTGGACACATGCAAAGCAAACCGGCAGAGTGCTGCAGACCAGTGGTCCTCAGCTTGGTAGTAATCTCGCCTAGGTGTCACGCCATCCGCCATTTCTCCCACCTCTCAATCGCCAGAAAAATATGTTGGCATTGTAAGTTTCTGCAAACCACAATGCTGACGTTTTCTTCTGGTGACTGGACTGTGCAAATGGTCTCATTTATCTATCAAGTTCAGTACTGGAAATATCATGCATTTGATGCTTTAGTGTGCCTTTTTTTTTTAACTTTCTCTTTATGTCACTCACACACACACACACACACACACACACACACAGCTCGAAAAATCCGTCTCAGCATGATGTTGATTTTTATCTAAATTGCCTGCGTACAATCAGAAAAAAACATCAAGACAAAAGTAGGAGAGGACACGATGGTGACTGCGCAGAATTTCATGTGACGCAAGTTTCTGTAGACTGATTTAACCAGTCACTGGCCTTGCACAACAGCGATATCACAAGATCACATGAAAATCCATCCTGTCAGCCTTTATGTGCTGCGCGGACCAATCAGAGAGGCATGGTTTAGGTGTGTGTGTGACGACGCAGAGAGACGACTGTTTGTTTCAAACAAAAATGGTAGCATCTAAAGCATTTATGCTGCAGTAACACCACTTATACTGGCACTGGCCAGTATGTCTCCATTGAAAGAAGAGCAAAAAGGCACTGAAGGCCTCTCCTGACTGACCTGTGATAGAAAGTGATAGATAAATGGTGCACCCAGTCACCTCCCAGGCATTTCTTGAAAGTGTCTGTCCTTTTCCAAACAATTTCCAATGACGACTTCTCAGGTGGTTCTGTGTAACAAACCATCTGGCCACCATGTCAGGTTGCTGCATGGAAAGTGGAAAAGATCATTTATGATAATTTAAGAGCCCAACATTGACTTCTGGGAAGAAACTGTATGCAAACAGTGGTCTGCTTTCATACTATCTTTGTTCCTAAAACATAAGAGTTGTAATTTGCTCAGACGTTAGAGACTTTGTCAGGTAAAAGTGAACGTTTTAGTAATTTTATCAATAACAAATGTGGATGTTTTCAGTGAGGGACAGTCTTTCTACTAAGTCATGTAACTGATTATATTTTGTGTGTGTAACTGCGGGTTTTTGTGTGTAATCTGTGGGTATGATTTCCCACTGTGCCTTTTGCCGTATGGCATGATTTCATCAGCACACCAGATACATAGTCTAGCAAGACTCTCCTTAGAGTCCTCTGAATTCTTGTTAATACCATGTTTTCTCGACAGACGTCACTTTGAATATGCAAAGTGAAGCGCAGCAGGATCTATCAGTCTTCGAGTCAGAGCCGCTATCTTGGCTTGTGAGTGGCACATGCTGTTCAAAGTGATGTTTAGTACAGAGGACCGCCCATGCTCCCGGAGGCAGTGTACATCAGCTGGACGGTCAGAGAGTACAAGTGGTGGAGAACAGTGACAGAGACAAAGACAGCAAAGCAAATGGGAGGAGAGGCTAAACAGACAGAGAAAGAGACAGTAAGAGAGCGAGCGAGGCAGTGGAGAGCAAAAAGCAAGGGGAAAGATGACAAAAAGTCAATGAAGTGACTGGCAGGGTGCCATAAATGTTGTCTTGTCTGAGTTGACTGGCTCCAAACTTGGAAAAACCAAGGAGTTTTGGCTCTGGGTTTGAATATGAACTACTGCATAAGAAGGAAAACAGATATGCCTTTGTACATGCTGACACTGGAGGTGAGACAACCACTGTATATTCAAATCACGACCTGCAGCAGCAACAGCCCTGTCACATTCATAGAGTGGGTTTGTCTCCTGGAATACGGAAAGGTACAAAATCATGCAGCCAATGACATCTAATGAAATTCTTTATGTAAATACAACATGTGATCTCAACTGTCATCCACTTTGCTGTGTCCAGATGTCATTACACTGTGTCATTCTGAGTAACGTTATATTCGCTTACTCACCGGGTGTAATCATTTATTTATTTATGTAACTTCCTACTGATTTTAAAGGTCCAGGGTATAGGATCTTTGTGGATATATTTGGCAGAGTAGTATAAGTATTAGTACATTTTCTTTAGTGTAAAATCATCTGAAAATAAGAATTGTTGTGTTCTCATTACGTCAGAATGAGCTGTTTATATCTACAAAGGGAGCAGGACCTTGTCCACAGAGTCCACCTTGTTGCACCGCCTTGTTTCATAAGCTCAAAACAGACCAAACACTGGTTCTAGATAGGACCATGTCTGCTTTCACATAGGCCCTTTGTACTTAGCAGCCGATCACGATGAGCTGTGTTGGTAAAACACTGATTTTCCAATCTAAAACTGCTTTATTCTGTATTTTTACCGGTTTAAATCAACAGGTTTGTTTGCTTTGAAGAAGCAAAGACCTGTGCCAATAATTCAGCCCCGGTAAAAACCACCTGAATGTCTCGATCTTAAGTCATCAGAAAAAAAGATGAGCACCCCTAAGCAGCCCCTCCGCAATGAGCCAAGCACCATTAGAGAACCATTTATTTGTATTGTGAAACTGCTTTATTGCATATTTTTACCAGTCTAAATTACTTTCTTTAATTTATTTGTTTGTTTTGGAGCAAAAGAGACCTCTGCGAATAATTCGACTGCAGGTAAAAACCTGACCATGAACACTGAAGGAATCCTAACCGGGAATTCAAGCTTGTTTCAGCTGGTTGCAATCTGCAGTTCTCACCACTAGATGCCACTAAATCCCACACACTACTTTAATTCAGAGCTACGTTTAACAGCCTACTTTGCCGTGTGTACAGATTAATGAGTGTGATATATCTCCAAATGACTTGTACTTGTTAACATGGCTTTACGCCTTGCATCCTACCGTCATAGGTCAACTGTCAACTTATCTGAGACGTGTTTCAAGACACCAGCCAAACCAAACTACTGTAACCAAGCTAACCAGTCTCCACCCTAGGGCTAGAATGATATGCACCATAGTGCTGTTCAGGGAAAGAAAGCAAAATGAGAAAAAAAAACGTCTAAAATTGGAACGATCTCATTGTCAAGTGTCAAGGAGCAAGTGTAATTTAATGGTGTCTTATCTAATTCAGGAAGAGGAAAAGGAATTAAATTTATTTGAAGACAGTGTATTACCCTGACTAGACCATGTAGCCAGAGGGAAGGCTTCTGTGTGTATGTGTGTGTGTGTGTGTGTGTGTGTGTGTGTGTGTGCAGTGTATGTCCCCACATATGATAACACTTTTGTTTTGCAATAACATATTATCCTGTCTGGGGCAGATTGAGTGCAGTCTTGTCTGCTCGGTGTTCACATGGTGAATGTTTTTCACACCGGGAGGTCCTGACGGAGCTCCGAGTGTCACAACAGACCATCTCCTCTGTCACTGCGATTTTTCAGGAGCAGACTTGAGTGACACTGAACTCACAAACACGGAGTGAAGCAGCGGCAGGCAGCAGCGACTGTTATGATCCTGTTCAGAGTTAGACTGCAATAGACACACCTACATGGACACGACACACACACAAACTCGGAGAGATTATGCATTGCCAAGGGTGAACGATACGTGCTGACAATTTGGTTTTCATTATTGTTATTGTTATTGTTTAATATGAAAGAACAAAGAGTGTAGAGAGTTTGCATAAATATCTCTCGACAGACTGATATTCTGTTGTAAACAGCAGTTTATTTCTGTGGGGCCCTGAGAGTGGAGACGCTGTCGAGATGTAGCTCTGCTCTTGTCCATTATATTTATGCAGCTCTAAGCAGAAACAGTCACTAATCATGTTATTAGAGTGAAGTTGCTCAGAGTGTGTGAATCTGAGTGAGTGCAGAGTTTGCTCGAAAAAGCATCAAATATTGCCCTTTCTGTTTACCTAAAAATGACAATGATGTACTCACACACAGACACAGACAAACAGATATGTGCCCTTGCCTCAACTATGACTTGTAGGCTATATTAAATGTTAGTGTATCAGAAGTGTTATTAAAAGTAAGCCTGTTTTTATTCAGTGTGTTGGTTGTAATTGTTGCTTGATTACCATGTGTATCTAATGGCCTTGATGCACCGAGCTGACATTCATCCATCCTGTGGCGCCGGGCCATCGCTGAGCCTCTGTAGCAGACCACTGGCTGTAGTTTTTGCGGTGTGTCCAACACTGCTGGCACTCGTCATCAGTGGCTGATTGAGCATGTTGAATCGGCAGCAGAGGCAGTCAGTGAGACTGTATACATTAGACAGACCGAAAATACCTCTGATTCCAACACCTGTTGCTGCCTTTTTTCGAGGGTTACTTTTTCTCTTCATTAGCGGTGGGAGTTAATGTATCCAGATGCTTATTTGGCTCCTTTAAAGCGGACCTGTTATGCTCATTTTCAGGCTATTTTGGGTTTCTGTTAGAACGGTGGCTCCCAACTGGTGGGTCACGGTCCAAAAGTGGGCCATGGGTGCCTTTATTTTGAAGTGCTGTTTCCTGCTGTGAGTGAGTAACAGACAGCTACTTTACAGAGACAACAACAAGCTTGGGCATTGACTTCTGGCATCAGACTCAGATGAAAAAATATGTCCTCTGAAGTCGGCATGATGGCATAATGGCACCCAACAGCGTCAGGGGGAAACATGACCAGACAACAACCTAAGTTAAGGGGCCGAAAAGTCTGAATAGGGTGGGTGGAAGGGTTGGTGAATGGGTTCAGCAATCACCGACTTTAACCTGGGAGATCGTTGTTTGCTTCTTGTACGAATGTAAAGCCAAAACCTGTTCTTTTTTTCTGAACCTAACCACATACTTTTGTTGCCTTAACCTAACCATGTGCATCTGTTGTTGAAGGAAAAAAAAACATCAATCCGTGGCATATTACCGACCTAGTATGTTTATTTTGAAAGAGACTATATGCAAACTGTGCATTTCCTGTGAAAACGGAAGTGTATTTTGAAAACACACAATGCATGTAACAGGCATAAGTTGACATAGTGTCCCAGAACATCAACAACCAACGCACCCAGGGTACCTTTCACTCCATATGTCAAGGTGGAAGATCCATGACCGAGCGTTGATATGTGACGAGGTCGGAGTGAGAATGTGTTGGAAACATCGGCAATAAAAGTTACGTAACTGAAATCCTCACAACCAGACATGTTCTAGCAGGAAATCTTGACTTGACGTTAGCATGTAGCTTCATGTAGCAGTGAAGGCCAGGGTTAGTAGGTTAGTAGCATGCCTGGAGTAGGGTTGGTATCCAAACCTTCTATACGAGTCAACCGGACTGAATCATTATACAGATTTTGGTGCCGCGTTTTGGTGCCAGATATGTGCGTATGTAATGTTAGCGACTGTGTGGTCAATAGAGAGAGCAAGAGACAGAGAGCATGTGCATGTGTGGGACAGTGAGAGTGTTGATGCTGCGACCAGAGCAGAGAGTATAAAGTTGAACATGGTGCAATGTGTAAACAGTTTAGGCTATTAGTCAGTGAAAACATGCTTCAGCTCCTCAAGACCCAAGACATGTTCCCATGTGTGGTTGCCACCTGCTGATCAAAGTGAAGGGGATCAGCCTTGAAATTAGCAAGCAAAGTTAGCCTCGCACTGGACTCTGACCAGGCTCATTTAAGGTGGACTGTTGAGGTGGACTAGCTATTTTCATTATAGTGACAATTTTAACTGCTGATATATTGTTCAATTTCAAGTTCAAATCTGCCCTTTTCAACTAAAAAAAAATCCATTTTGTATGTCGTTGACCATCATTTTAGGTTTATTTTCCTATAAAGTAAAACTTCAGCTCCCATTTAGGCACCGGTACCTTTTTAAAAGTATTGTTTTAGCACTGGTATCTTAAAGCTTGTCAGCTTATCTTGAAAGTAGGAAAGCTGTTGGAAACTGAGTGTTCCGAGCGGTCTGAAGCCTGAGGTTTTTGCTCCCAGGGATTACTTTTAATACCTCATGATCTGAAACTTTGATTCCGTTTAAGGTGAACATCCAACATTATAACATTATATATATGACAGAAAATAAGGAAAAGCCTAACAAGTCCTTTTAAAGTGTCTAGAAATAATCTGCGTGCTCTGTAAAATAGGATTATTGTTTAAAGTGATGACATTTTCTTATTATGTCAGGCCAGGAGTAAAGATTAAGGTTGATGCAGTTAACTGTTACAACCTTCTTACAGCCCTAAACTTGCCCCTTAAGTCCACATATTTCCATGACAAGAGCCGAAGCGCGCCAAGGACACCTTTTTACAGCTTGCATCACTCAGTTTCAGGGCTAAGAACTGCTCTTCAATCCATCAAGTGTGAAGTTCAAAGAAACTGTAATATCTCTGAGCCAACTTCAGCTCCTGCTGGTGCCAAGATTATAGCCTGTCACACACTGACTGGTGGTATTATTTGCACAGCAGAGGGTAGAGCATGGCATGGCAGAGGGGAGGAGCAGGAAGTGTAGTGGCAGACGGACAGAATGTGATTATATGCAATTATTTCGAGATGATTTGAAAGTGAAAGTTCATTTTTTTAACCATTCCGGGGGGAAAAAATAATTTTGGAAAAACAAAATGTTCCCCCAGACTGACAGATAGAGAGAAGACATCCTTTTAAAAGATCTCTTTGTTAGATTTGTACAGTTCAAAATGAGACATGTCAAAGTGAATGAGGCTTTGTTTGCATTGTGCACCACAAGGACAGTGAAATAAATGGTTTATCTGCAGCTATAATACAGGTCGTACATGTGTTCGTATCGCCTCCCTCACACTGACATGATGACAGCCTTTATCTGAGCACGGATGTGACTTGAAAAAGCATCCTGATGTTCTCCATGCTTTATTACATTTCTGTACAAAATGTTAGAGCTGACTGCTCCCGCCAGACTCGGGTAAATACAGGTGACAGTTATAGCGGATCCTATATCGACTATGCATACTAAAGTGCATTAGTCAAAAGGGATTTATTGCTAAGGAGACGAGACAGATTAAAGGAGTCTGTGGCTTTGAGAGAACTGACTTTCAGGGATCTTCCTCATTGGAACAAAGAATATTTATTTTGCCTACATTATTATTTCTGAGACAAAACCTATGGGGGAATTATTGAGAAATACTGCAGGTGATGATACTCCATTGAAAAGGCTTCACTTTCTACAATTTTACAACATCTTTGTGCCACAACGTTCTCAAATACTCCTAAAAATGGATTGGGACTCCAGAGGAAAAGCTTAAAACAAAAGTACACTGTCTAAAAATACAGCATGTCGTGGACAAGGAAGGGCATGCTCCGTTTCCAGTGCATGCACAGCACGTTTAAAGTTACATTACATCAGCATGCAATTTGAACTGGAAGAGCAACTAAGCAAGGTCACTCAGATGGATGAGAGACATTTAGCGAGCTGTGTAATTAAATGAAGAGACCCCCAGGTCACTGTTAAGTTTTTTTTCAAACGTCCTCATGGTGCTATATTCATACTAGCCGGGAGCCATTTTTATGATATATCATCCACAGAGGGGCACTAATTACAGAAACGTTTGCCCGGCAATACTAGGGCGCATGAGAGAGATAAAAACTATTCCTGGTTTCCAATTATCACTTTATGAGAGAACCAGTTGCTCTGTTTTCTCCATCCACAGCGGCAAACTCTCCCCCTATCTCTGCCAGCCTTTATTATTTCCCAGGTAGCTGACTCAAGGTCAGAGTTGGGGTTGAGCTACGCTTGTCAGTGCCTTTCAGTAGAGGGATGAGGTAGGAGTCGAGTGCAGGGACACAAAGAAACGGTGGCAAAAGAAATTTTTGTACGCCTGGTGAAATTTTATGCTGGAACAGGGTGAGCCAGGAGCAGGAGAGGGAGAATCGAGTGATGCTGCAGTTAGGGTCAGTGCAGCCAGACAGGATAATATTATGACAAGGCTTAAGGGGGAATTTGTAAGCGTATTAAGAAATCTGTACGTCAGTCTATTAGTGTGGATGAAGTGGGTTTGTGAAGAGTTTTTTGGGGTCTATATTACTGCTTGCATTGAGGCTTATTGGAAAAAGAAATAAATAAACAGCCAGTCAAATCGATGTTGCACCAGTACATCACAGCTAAAGCTCATTTTCATTTATTTAACTTCTTCATGCAAATGTTTGGTGAGCTAATATTCTCCCTCCCGGGGAACATTTGCTCGTGTACATGGCTTCATTATCATTTGTATTCTAAATTGAAACATTGACATTTCATGCGTGTTCCAGCCTCAAAATTACTTTTTGAGCAAATAAACTGAAATAGAATTCTTCTTAATCAGTTGCAATAAAGATTTACTTTTGCAGATTTAAGTGTTTGCCAGTGAAAACCCTCTGATCATCTGTACTGTGCAGGAGTGTTGAACATGTATTTATACGCTTATTAGCTTTCTTTCAAGGAGATACATAAGAAGATTGATAGCAGTCTCATGTCTGTGCAGCAAGTATAGGGCTTGGGTCAGGAGGCTATTTGCTTAGCTTAGCATAAAACTGGTGCTAGTCAAGTGGCAACATCCGGAGCTGAAAAATGATGCTAAGTGCCAAAAATTGCAGTTCCTAAAATGGCCACTTGAAGCTGGCTACAGAGGCAAGTCAATCCCGAAAGGCTCCCATGTTAAAATGCCGAACTTCACAGCAGAAATACACGTTTACAGCCTGGTACAAAAAACAGATTTGATTTCTTTAGCTAATTTCCCTGCTCATAATAATGTGCGAGAGGTGATTTTAAAATGTAACTTGCTCATTTGAATTTTATTAAGGTTTAAAGTTATGCATAATTAAGGCCTTGACTGCTCTGAGTGACTGGCTGTTTGTAAGGCATCACTTTTACAGTCTATACCTCACTTTTACACAAAGATTGCGCGATAGTGCCGCAACAAAGACCCTTCATTATGCCAGCTTTGCTTTCTTACAAAGAACCAAACAACACAGGCATAATGCTGCCCCAGTGTGGGATTCATTCTAGACAGCATGCTGGGATCTTTAATGCAAAAAGAGGCGTGACAGGCATGACATGTAACACAGCAGCATTAGCGTCTTATATGACATATAACGTACGCACTGGGCAAGGCTTTCTAAATCATAATAATGGCATATCATGGCAATAACAATCATCTACCATCCCTGTCTAATGCCCTCTGCTTGGAGGGTAAGGAACTCTCAGACCTCATTGTCCCTCCAATTTGCAGACTTTCGGTTGTTGTTCTTCTGCGAGTTAGCTGCTAACTGCTACTAGGTGCTTTTTAAATCTTCCAGTAGTGGGTTGCACACACAGCACATCTCAGAATGGCCTTTCCCATCCTGTCCTGCTGGATCACACTTTTCACACAGATGTTGATTCGACTCCGTTACTACCTCTGCCACAGATTTAAAGGTGCAACAGCTCTGCCCCCTCATTCCATGATCATACTTTTTATGGCAAGGTGCATAATGGCGTGGTGTTCCTGCCTTGAACAGGCAGGGTAAAAAGGCCATATGTGTCAGATCCAACCCTCACTCCTACCCAGCTCCACCCTGTCATCCAAATGGTCACCTTGGATCACTTCTGGCTCCAATAATCCAAGGTGGAGACGGCCAAATTGCCAAACTTTAGGCTACTAATGGGGAGTCCACAAACCAATCATGACATTACGGTGGCTACGTCTATTACTTTTATATAGCCCATGGTCCTAGTAAGTGTATTTGTGAACATAGAGAGCCGGGCTAGCTGTTTCACTCTGCTTCCAGTCATTATGCTAAGCTAAACTAAGATAAGCTTACCGCCCCCCTCGCTGTAGATCCACACAACACTCATAAACACCAAAGTGGTATTGATAATCTCATCTAACTCACAGTAAGGAGGTAAAAAAGCCCAAAATATTGGACCTACTCCTTTTAAACAGTACAGCTGTCTAACCAGCACATCACAGCGGGACAGGTTGTGCTCCAAAGGAGCAGTAATGAAGTGTACAAAGTGGATCACAGTGGCGCTTCATTATCTTCATGATGGTGTATTACACATCAATATGTAAGTGGTGGTAGCTGTGATGAATGTTGCATAATGGAAATCCGAATTCATTTGAATTTCCTCTGCGAAGATGATACACACTGTAGGTGGAAGTTGTGCAAGTTGGTAATTATTTTGGCAAATACTAATTGAATAGTCTTTGATTGCACTGTCATTAGAGGGCAGACAGAGACTAATCGAGGACAAAAGGCTCTAATGAAACCTAGTTTGTCACGAAGAAGGGTTCATTGTCTCTTTATATCGAGTGTTATCAAAGACTGTCTGTGAGCTTGAAAACCGACACCTGGCAGAGAAACTTGAGCACACCGAAGGACGTCAGACACTAAAGTTTTAAACATACTTACATTTTTTAAGACTCGTGTCTTGTCCTTGGAGAAATGTGCATGTGTGTATGTGTATGTGTCTTCGGATATGGCTGCAAATATACGTGTAAAATCACTCTTTGACAGCTACAGCTGTAATACGGCTCATCCCATTGTTCTCAGGGCATGTTATTGTCTCTTGTGTATGACTCGAATCCACCACCTACTGTGTACTTCTCCCCCATTCAACTGAAAGCCTGTCAACAGCCATTATTCCTAGCAAGACCTCTGCTGTGATCCCTGCCATGTTTCATCAAAGCGTGGCAATTTATTCCAAAGCCCACTGTCTGAGCATGTTAGCTAGTACTAAAATTATTGCATGTGAGTGTTCGTGTGTGTTTGTGTGTGTGTGTGTGTGTGTGTGTCCGCTGCTGTTCTTCTCTGCGCCCCTAACCCCTTGTCATTCCTGTGGACGAATACCAGCAAAAGAAGCTGAGCTGACAAGTTTGCCTTTCTCCAGTACTATTTCACAATGAAGCCTGAGTTGCGTGCTTGCGGTGTGTGTGTGTGTGTGTGTGTGTGTGTCTGTATGTGTGTGTCTGTGGTTAAATAATTAACACTGTTCGCTGCCTCGCTGCAACACATCCCTCACACACTGTTCTGATTAAGGGAGCCCCTGGAGATACACACTGCCTGCCTTCCCTGCACAATAACTAATGCTGCGTGTTCGTGTGTGTGTGTGTTAGAAGATGGTTAAGACAGTTTGTGTGTGTGTGTGTGTTAACATGAGTAAGGACTTTTCCTCTGTCGGTGGTTGTGTGCATTCATGTCTGTAAGCTTGTCAAGATTATGAGTAGGTTTTTTTTTTTTTTTTGCAATAAGTATACACAGACATCCTCTACACGCTTCATATTTTTTTGCCATGTGGCCATTTGTGTGTTGTAGTAGTCCTGCTTAAGTATTTATATGTGTGTGTTTTGTGCACGCTATCACTGTGTGTGCACTTATTAGAGAGGGGTCAGAGGTTAAGGAGTAGGACCAGTTTTCTAGAGAAACAAATCAATACCACTACAGGAAACACTGCTCATACCATGGACAATGTGACCATGTCTGCTGCGTAGCAATCTAAGTATACTATGAGTCATAGGCATGGATTTTGGGGATGCAAGGGACAAATCCCCCTCAATTTTTAGTGCATTTGTACCCCTGATAAAAACATGAAAGCAGCTGAAGACTTTTATCTAAAGGGACTGCTAGAACGCGACTTATAGATGCAACACCACCTCAAGTAAAGTCGTGATATGCAACCTCAAAGGCAATGGTTGCACTCTGCCATAAAACGGAGGCAACTATGCACGGTTAAAGCAGAAAGAACCATTATAATTTCTACCATAAATTGATGCAGAAAAGGCACAAATTGGTGCATAAACAATTACGAAAATGCAGGAATTTAAGTGTTTGGCCCTCATACTTTTTTGAGGAGGAGGATACCCCAGACCCCCTGCTGAATCCATGCACTTGTTTTTTGCATTTTTCATCGAAAATATTAATATTTTGTTGTGTTTGAAAAGCAGAAATAAGCCTCTTAGGGACAGTAGAACAAGCTGTGAACATAACATTGACATAGTATCACCTTATATACATCCAGTTGACACAGAGCAACAATAGCGGAGTCATGTGGAGTCATGTGTTTGGCCACCTGATGAATGCAAGTCCAATATTTCCTCTCCTTTTATCTCTTGTTTTGCTCTCCACAAACTCCTGAGGGAAATATCAGGCTCTTTAGCTGCTAAATGCTTTACTCTATTCACCAGCCAGTTGCTAATTTTTGTCTGTCAGCTGTTTGCTGCTGAATAGTTGGCAGACAGTGGGTCTTTTAAAGTGCTTCCTGCAGCGGTCGGAAACAACACAGATAAGAGGAGCAGTGAGATCGAACCAAAACAGTGAAGTTGTAAAACTGAAAACAAAGAGCTTAAAGATGCTGAATACTCAATAAGGATGAGAGAAGCTGCAGAGTTGGGTGATAATTCTCTGAGGGTTTTTGATTCAGTAATTGCTTAAAAATATATATTGATCAGTGTAGCTTTTAGCTCATCATTATGAGTAGACATTATTTAGCATGTTCTCCCTGTGTCAGTGTGGGTTTTCTCCAGGTACTCTGGCTTCCTCCCACAGTCCAAAGACATGCAGGTTAATTGGTGACTCTAAATTGTCCGTAGGTGTGAATGTGAGTGTGAATGGTTGTCTGTCTCTGTGTGTCAGCCCTGTGATAGTCTGGTGACCTGTCCAGGGTGTACTTTGCCTCTCGCCCAATGTCAGCTGGGATAGACTCCAGCACCCTGCAACCCCCCACAGGATAAGCAGTTACGGAAATGGATGGATGGATGGAGCTGGACCGTTCCTTTGCTGTGCTGTTGGAATAAATGCATTGTTGGGTTATTTTGCATTGCACCACACTCTCAGAGCACAGAGTGTACTCTGGGCACAGACAGAGCAGCAGAACGTCAGGCACAGTAAAAGTGAAACTGAAGTGGGTCTAAAAGTTTTCTTTCACTTGCCCCTGCAGCAGCTGCTTCTCTCATCCATCGATTTGATCTGATCAGCTCTGACTGGACTGACTGATCAGTTATCCACCCTGAGACTCTAATTCTACAAACTGTTGTAAAGAAAAAACTTAAACACCACCAACTTAACACCAAAAAATGTCCCAAAATCACCACATTTCTTTCCTCAATTTAATTCAAAGCCTAGAGAGCCAAAACATTCTGTTCTTGTTGTTCCTTCATATTGATCTGGTTGGTGGACTATGTGGCCTGCAGATTGGATTAGAGTCCAACTGATTCCAGCCTGCGGGGAGAGTAGCTGTGTTTTGTTTGTAGACAGGGCAGATAGCTGTGGCAGAGACAGTCTGATCCATTCTAACTTTATAGAGCATCTCTGGAGAGACATATCACAATGAAAGCTAATATGGTTTAGACAAGTTACCCACAGAGGAATTCAACATGGTTTAGAGGTGTTTGGGGTGAGAAGGTCAGAGTTGTCAGTCACTTGGTGAATAATACACACGACAGCAAAGTCTATGTGAGTGGACCGAGAGATGCTGATGGAGAGCATTGTTTATTGCAGGATGCTGAAGCAAACTCAATGTAAATTGCATCCTGGCTAAGCAGGAAATGGTATGTCTCTCCCTTTACATTTACTTTAGAATGCTCCATGACTTTGGCACTCCTGCTTCTTGTCTCACTATGTCTATTTTAGGGTGTGTCCACGTCACAGTTGAGTTACATCTTGACAACACCAGCCTATACTGCTGTGTGCTTGCTCCCGATAATGGCTCGCACCATTGAGTCATAGCTTAGCAACAAGCCTGCTGTCCTATTTTTGGTTTCAGGCAATTATCCACAATGCAGTGTGATGGTGTGGTCCTATGACACTTCCAGATTGTGGATGTAATGAAGGGAAAAAAGGTCTGCGCCCACATCTGTCAAGTGTCTGCAGGGTTTTCCTCAAATTTACAAGGATGTTACTCAACCTGAGAACTGAGTGACAACTTTTTTTTAATATCTATTTTTGAAAACCAGTGTCTGTGCACAGATACAGACAGTATAGTTGCAAGACAAAAAGGCAAGGGCCACTGCAGATCAAATAACTGTTGAGTTATGGGATAGGAGGGGGAAACTTTTTAAGATTGAGTTGTTTTGGGGATGCACAATTTACTTTTTTCTTTGAATTTATGCTTCCTGTAGCACACTCATTCTTTTGCTAGAAGTCTTATTTATACAAGCACCATGATCCATCTCAACTAATTTTTCCACTTGTATATAAATATTAAACTTTTCATAATGATTGTAATGTATTAGAATGTGCAATATGTAATAGAAATATATCCTCCTGAGACCCTGTAACTTCATATGAGGACATCACATTTTGGGTTTAATTGACCTTGCCCCTAGACCTGTTGTCTTCGTTCGTGGACACCTTTTGTACCATCTAGTGGTAGTAAGAGCACAGTACACTAATCCATGTAAAAACAAGATGGCAGCCATCTCTGCCAAGTCAGTCTGCAGTCGATCCGGAAACAAAAGTGGACAAGGTCCAAAACCTGATCACATTTTATGGCTGAAACTTGTTTATTTGTGATTAATAATGTTTGCGGTTTGATATGGCAACACATTTGACCAATTTTAGCAACATTAACAAGCTAAGAAGCTGTTAAGTAGGAAGTACTCATTTGCAGACATTGGGGCTTTATTGTTGTCTCATTAGAGGACATTAGGACTTAATAATTGTTGAAAGTGTTTAGTTTTTTTTATACTTATCGGGTCCTATTGATCCTTTGTAGCTAGGAGAAATAAAATATGCAAACGAAACAAAAGTTCAGGTCTCAGGAGGATATATTTATATAAGAATGGAGGTCATATAAAGTCAAACAAGACGCATGAAATGCCATTAGAGCATTGAGGAACCTGTTTACTGCTGTTACTGCAAATGGGGGACATTGTGGATGAGACCTGCTAAGATTAATCAGATTATTAGCTGTCAATTATTAGCTTAATTAACAATTTCTTTGATAATCGATTAATTGGTTTGAGTAGTTTCTTAGAAAAAAAAGGTCCAGGTACTTAAATGTGAATGTTTTCAGGTTTCTTTTCTGAATATCTTTAATTTTTTCCTCCATTTTCTGACATTTTTTCACAGCTAATCAATTAATCAAGGAGGTAATTATGTAATAATTATAAAATAATCGACTGATTAATTGAATGAAAATAATTGGATGTGTAAGACTTTTCAAGAGCTGCTCCAGTGATTATAAAAATACATCAATAATGATCAAATTCTGAGCTCACATGTGTAGTTTATGCAGTAACAGTGACAGTAACCGTACTGAAACCCTGTTTGCTCCACCATCTTGTGCTCCATCTACATCCTGCACAGTGCAGCACTTCACAGTCGCGGGAAAAAGGACAGTGCAGTCAGTGATGTGTATCCACCATTCAGGATTTAGGGCGGACTTTCTCTGTAGCTGCTGTTCGCAGATTATAGTATGAGTGAGCAGGTAAGGGTTCAGTGTGTTGTTGATGGACACGCACCGGCTGCCACGGGGATCAAACTCCTCATTTATGTAACAGCCTCAAATACTTTACAGTGAAGAGGGAGGCAGAAAAAAAAAACAAAATACTTTGACAGTTTGAATGACATTACAAATGTTTGTGATTAATGCATGTTACTTTCAAGAGTAAAATGAATCTTTGAGGCCTCTAGGCTCAAAGCTTCTTCCTGTAATCCGGCTGCTGTAGAGACCGAAAAGAGGTAATTAAAGGAAGGCATTGATCTAATAAGCTGAGAATGAGGTCAGTTCAGTCTCAAGTCAATCATACTTTACTGCTGCAAATGTTCTAATGATGCTCTGTTGAATTCACCCCCAGTCATGTCTATCTGCATCTAAGCCCAAACTGTAACATCGACTGCCTGAGTCAACAAAATGTACAAAATAATTTAGTCTCATGTCAATTAAGTCAAGATCATGGTTTGGGTTTTGTGAATAACACAAAAGGACAGCTACAAGAGCAGAAATACATGACAAAAATGAAACATGCACAATATACAAACTTTGCAAACAAAAGCAAGATAAGGCTTTGTCATGCCCCTCAGCATCTGATACTGTGCACAAGGCATCCTTTAGCATCTGTATGAGACAGACCAGGCTTTCAACTAACTTCACTTCAGTGTGAAATACAGTTGTAATTCTCTTGCCCGAACCATTCCAGCCCGGCCCAAACCCTGCAGGCTGGGTTGGGTCAGGCCATAATTTCTCAACATACCCTTGGGCTTGATTTACATCGGGTTTGAGCTATGGATGGATGGATGGATAGATCTCTGCTCTAGTCCAAGGGCTGAAAGAGGAGCTAGAAAAGATGTGGGGCGTAAAGGCAACAGTGGTGCCAGTGGTAATCGGAGTACTGGGGGCTGTGACCCACAGACTGGGAGAGTGGCTCCAGCCGATTCCAGGAATAACATCTGAGGTCTCTGTCCAGAAGGGTGCAGTCCTAGGAACAGCTAAGAGACTGCACCGAACCCTCCATCTCCCAGGCCTCCGGTCGAGGACCCGAGCTTATGGAAGACACACCAACCTCCACAAATCAATATTCGAGGGCCAATCAAAGCTCGAAAGTGACAAAGTCTACCTAGGAAGGAGGTCAGGGTGGATGGGTCAAACAAACACAGGACTTCAACTCAGGACACCACTGTTTGTGTCCTGTGTGAAACCAAAAGTCCACTTTTCTTAAACCTAAACAACTACCATAAAACTTCAATTAATAGCCTGGGCTATTATTTGCTTAAGTCACTGAAATCAACAGGCCTATATTTAGGACAGGTGTCTATATGGGATAGACCTTTAATTCCTTTCATACAAAACTGTTGCTTAGCAAAGATCAGGAAATGCAATCTATATAATATATATAATATATCAATTGTGAGTCATTCATCTGCTCTAGCTTTGACAGACAGCGCATCAGATAAAGAGTGAGTTACGGCACTCGAGGAGTATAGCACCCGGCATACCGACACCGGCAGTTTGCAGTTTATTTTTGAAAAGACACTGTATGCACTGTAATAAGCCGAAACTGACGCTAGAAGGCCTATTTAAGCATCATAGTTTTAAGTGCAGGGCCACTGACCAAGTGGCTGCACAACTGACAAGTTGGGAGTGAGAATGCATTGCAATGTTGTGACATATATGATAGATAACTGTATATTTTGATTGGTGCTGAGATTCTGTAGTTTGGTAAATATGAGCTTAAAGCTTATGGGTCTCTATATAGCTCCATTTGTCCTGGTTATGACCTCTGCTTTAAGGTCAGAGTTCACAGGTCATCCACAGCTGTTGGATGTTTCCTGCTGATTGACTCAATAAAGGTCATGATCTTTCTCTCTGTCCATTGTGAGCAGTGCCTTCCATTATTCCGTTTTCGATTTGCTGCTCATTGTTGAATCAGAGCAAACTGGAAAGAATATCTGTATCTCAGATTGTTTTCTCTCCCCTTCATCTGATCTTCTCTTCGTCTAGACTTTTAAATGATCCCTGTTTCGTCAAGCGATGCATCTGATTAAGGAAGCAATGATCTCAAAATGCTGTTTCATGGTGACTTTGAAAACCCTCTCAGGAGTGCAAACGCTAAACCACAGACTGATTTCTCTCCAGTACATCTGTCTGACACATCTGTCCAAAAGATCTCCAGTTATTGTCTCATATACTTTGTTCCATTTTTTGCCGTTTAGTTTATAGTTCAAAACAGAGGTATGTAGTAAACCATGAATCATTGACTATCTGCATTAATGCTGCAGTTTAAATTTGATTATCTCTTTAAATTGATTGGTATTGAATACATTTTTAGACTCTGGCCTTTCAGCCTCCTTTCAGGCACATAGGTTTTATTTAACAATATTTTATATAGCTTAAAGTATTTTGTTTTTTTGTATTGTATTACTATGTTCCAAGTATGCAATTAGATATTTTAAACGGTTATAACTGCTACAACTGCAAAAGTTCTGTCTCTTCCAAGGTTTGTGGCAAACAGTACTTGTACTCGATGTTTCTATTTTCCCGTGGACCTACAGATATGTTTGTTTGTTTGCTTTCAAAGAAACAGAATGAAAAGAAGGGACATTGAACTGTTTGCAGCTGTCACTGACCTCATACAAAAGAAAAGGGCGTCTGTTGTTAGTTGTTATGGTGACAGTGTGTCACTAGTTTGAGAACTCTGCTTTGGCCTGTTCTTTACACCTACTTCACTCACTAAATAGAGAAATACAACTGTACATCAATGCAAGTTTGTCTCTTTCACCAAACTAAGACTAATGTTAGCTTAATTGCCATTTTTACTTATTGTAACATACACGTTAGTCAAACTCAACAGAAGCAAAATAAAACTCACTAAAATCTTCTCAGTTTGTCTTTTTAGTCATCTGGGTAGTTAGTCCACTGTTCCAGCGATCACCAACTCTTGTTTTGTTCAAAATAAACACGTAAATCACAGAGTTTGAAATTTGGTGATCTGCGCGCTGTTTATCCCCGCATTCTCTGCTTCCCAGCTGTTTGCTGAGAAGCAGCTCTCACCCATTCTTCGGAAGCAGATACAGCACAACATGTTTCAACAAACATGCATTAATGGTAACAAAAGAAATCGGAAAATAACATTACTGGTTATATTTTAAAAGTAATAGATTGCTTATTTGAAAATGTACTATTCTACTGCTCATTTAGTTGTAACTACAAAACCTCACCTCAGTGAGTTTGCAACCTGCCGCAAGCCAGTTTGTTTATACCTGCAGCTCTGGAGCCACATGTGGCTTTACAGCCAATCTCTTGTGGCTTTGACAAAAAATTATGGAAATGAATAATGCTTTTTTTTTTTAACATTTTAATTTTCATTTATCATTGTTGTAGGCCTTAAGGTATTCTTACATTCTCCAGTTGTAAAAAAAAAAAGGAAAAAAAAGAGAAGACCATGCACTGAATTAAAAAAAAATGTTTTCACATTTTGTCTACTAGAATGTGCTTCGACTTATGCATCTATAGCTTGGTGCCCTTCCTCTAAATTTTGCCGAACTTCAGTAGCCATGGCCAATCTTGGGTTTCCCCAGCTTGGCTAGCAATGGATTATAAAGTCTCAGAGGAAAAGGGAGAATTTAAGAGTGCGTGGAAAGATTTGTTTGAATTCACAGCCAGTGATGATAATCATAGTTCGTCGAATGCAGAGTAGCCACCTTGTGATAAAACATATTAATGAATTCTCATTTAGACATATCAGTACCCAGGTAGCCTAAAATGACCTGGCCCAGAATCGGCATGAAATCAGCATGCCGGATGAAATTAGCCGGGGTTGGTCTGGTTACCCGACTCGGCTGAGACTCAGCATGAATGATGCCCCAGAATTGGGCCAAATCAGTTGGCCCAATTATGGCTGCTGACACTGCCATCACTGGGTAATGTTCATGGGCTAATTGAGACTGAATAGGCGGTGCTACCTTCATTTTAAGGCTCAAATATTATATAAATGTTTTTTTTTAGTTAAAAATGGCTCTTTTGATAGTAAAGGTTGCCGACCCCTGGTTTACATGGAAGTTAGCCTGCTACAATGGTTGCAGAAGGAATGGTACTCATGAAAATGGCTGCCACTCTGACCATCCTGCTATGATGGTTTGAATCGGAATTTTGTTATTTATTTTTGGGCAGTGGGCATGAACAAAAGTCTGTGGGACTGTAGGCATTTGCGAGTCCTGGGTGCATGCATAAAAATATTGTCTTTCACAACTCAGTAAAACCCCCTCTCTTTTCTCGTTGCTTGTCCTCTTACACCTTTTCTATCTTTTTAGTCACCCGATAACCCTGTGTTCCTTCATCATCACCCCTCTGTCTCCTCTTTCTCCCATCCACTCCTGTTCATTTCCATCTGCCCTCTGTTTATGTTTCACCTCTCCCCATCTATCTCTCACACCACCCTCATCATCCCCCTCCATCATTTTTGTCTCTCCATTTCATACCCATTCATCAGATCCCTTTCTATCCCTATTATTCAGCTCATCTTGACCTCTCTCTCCCTCTCGCTCCATGTCAGTGCGCCGCTCGCGCCGTCTGTCTTTGTTTCTATCACCTGCTCAGTCACTTCAGCTCTCCTCACTCCCACCATCCATTTATCTCTTTGCTCTCCTGCCATTTCTGCTCTGCTGTTGAATACTGATTTGCCTTTCTCAGACACTTCTTTTTTTTCTGCGTGTCCCAGCCTGAGATCCCGTCTATATTATGAGAAGCATTTGTAGGATGATTCTATTACATGTCTCCTAACTGCTGGATAATTCAATAAGCACCACTGAGATGACACACAGTTATAATCTACTTAATGAAGCCACTGTGCTGATGAATTGTCTGCTTTCTCCTCCGTTTCTTCTCTCACTCACTCCCTACCCTCCTCTACTCATGTCCACTCTTTCTCTCTGTTTCTTTCCTCCCATCCTTCCCTCCTCTTGCTCTCTACAGGGTGTTGATGGAGAGCCATTCGAATGACAGCCGGGACAGTGGTCATCACTGGTGGAATTCTAGCTACTGTTATATTACTCCTTATCATCGCAGTACTGTGCTACTGTAGGCTGCAGGTGAGGCCACAGCTGCTTTCAGATTCTGTTGCATTCACTGTATTTCCTCTGACAGTCTGCGGAGCTGCAAATACCGGACGTCCTTGAGTTCTTTCAGCCAAAAGTGTTAATTAATGAATGTGGCTGTACTCTTTGTCTGTGTCTGTCAAGGCTGCACAAGCCTTTGTTAATGAAATAGAACATTTTTTGAAAATTTCACTCGACAGCTGTATTCAGAATTGAAAATACAGACGGTCATGCTGTTTGGGTAATGGTAGCCATGGAATCTGTCAGAGAATTTACCCAATTACCATAAGAAATGTTGGCATTGTGTGTTTATGCAAACCACAGATATGTAATATTTGTACGTTATTATGTAGTGAATATGCTGGAGCTTTATGATTCTCTATTTTTACAACTGTGGTTACTGTGTGGTTATGTTTAGGCACAAAAACCACTTGATTATGGTTGGGAAAATATCATTTTTTGACCTAAGATACCCAGTTTTGGCACAATCATGTTAGAAATGTCGCAATGTCTCACTAAAAACAACTGGTTTTGTTGTTTGTTGGTCTTGAAAGGTGGTTTGCAGCTTGGTAGCTGCCTCACCCAGGTGTCATCCCCTCAACCTCCCAGTGATAAAGTCAGCTCATATACATGTAATCAGAACTTAGAGTCTTGATATGATCTGTATGAAATGTCCAAATGTAATGTATCCTTAATTTGCAGAAACATACAATGCCAACAATTTCTTCTGGTGACTGGGCTACAGCGAATGTAAGAGCTTTGTAGATATTATAGACATGGCAATGGCCATTTAAATTGATCATGTTGCCATAACCTGCAAGACAAAAATGTCACAAAATCTCATCAGATTTTGCAGGATCGCTCAGGATGTGCACAATCCTCAAATAATTTGTGGCTTTTAAATGGCCACATGGTGATGCATTAGCTAATTCATTCCTTGGCCCATGCTAAAATGTGATCACCAAATTTCACTGGGGACTGTTGACTCCAAAAAACCCCACTAAAATAAAACTGAATGCCACGGTGGCATCTCTTTGAGGCTGTACTAAAGCACAGCTGTGTTTGAGCTCAATGCTAACATGATGCTCACATCACACTCACAATGCTAATGTGCCCTTGTTTAGTGCAGTTACATTATGACAGCCAAAATAGGGCTGATAATCTATGTGAACAGTAATGTGTAGATAATGTCTAAAATCTGGCTCATTACTGTAAGGCTATGGCAAAACAAATTTCCTACACATAGAGACCTAAAAGCTCTGAGCAGGGGCCTGAGGCATTTCGCCTGTAGCTCAGCAGGTAGAGCATTAATTGCAGAGTTGGTGGTTCGTATCCAGCTCTTCCTATCCATGTGTCAAAGTGTCCTTGACCAAGACACCGATCTCCAAATCGCCCCCAGTGGTTAGGCTACGGCCTCCTCTGGTAGCTATCTGCCATCCATGTGTGAGTGTGAGTAGATGGGTGAATGCGAGGCAAACTGCAAAGCACCTTGGATAACAGCACTATATAAATGCAGCCCATTTACAGAGTTCAAATGGAAACTAAGCTAACATTGCTGGAGTGGAAATGATATGAACCTTTCCACTCAGAGCTGATTACAGTTCTTGGGGTTTTTATATTTCACAGCAAAATCAAAAGTGATCCACAAATTATGGCTTCATATTAGTTGGCAGGCTGCCAGGAGTGAATTTGAAAGCTACATTTTGTGGGCCAGAAATAGCTGCCACAAATTTTCCACTGAAAAGTGGATTCTGTTTACAAGTCTGTTTGAACTGTAATTGTTGAGGATTTGGCACGGTGAGGGAAATAAACCTTTTCGACATCATACTGTAGCACAGGTGCAGCTTTTGAAATGACACATGAACATGTTGGGTCGTGTAGATTGGAGAAAACCTCATGGGGAAATGGGCTAAAGTGGGGTTAGATTGTAAGAGACATCCTCCTCTAAATAGTGTTAAATGAATTGTGGTAGTCTTACGTTCTTGATAAATGTGTAGATACAATAATTTAGGCTTTCAATGAAATGTTATTTGCCATTTTCTTCTACTCCATATGCACACTACCTCTGAATTTATGTTCCAAACACTGTAAAATGGTACTACATAACCATAATTATTGTAATATAGAGGTCGACCTAGACTTTATTAGCTGGATCGTGCATGTAAACTAATTCACCAAGGCATTTATTTTGCTGTGTTCCTGTGAACACCATGGCTATGCAGACATTTCAGTGTAATAAATGTCCCTCTTTTTCTCTTATCACATTCTCTTTATTGTTCATTAACTTTATGTTATGCCTCTTTTTTAACTCCCCTCCTCTCTCCCTCATCTCGCATACATTTTACATCATCTGGTGCCTCTTTTCTCTCTCTGTCCCTTCCTTCCATCTTCCTCTCTCATTTCTGTCATCCATGATTTTTCTCTATATCCCACCCTCCTTCCTGTCCCACCATCAGTACTATTGCTGTAAGAAGGAAGAGTCCGAGTCGGAGGAGGAGGAGCCAGACTTTGCCGTTACATCCCGCCTCCCACCGGTCCACTCCAATCACAACATTGTGGCGGCGACGGCCGCCGCCTCCTCCATCCCCAATGGCCCTGCCCTTTTCTCCACCCCTCCCATGGCCAGGAAACTGACGCGTTCACAGACCTTCTGTCCATCCTGTACGCACTATGAGCTGCCTTTCTACCTCCAGCCCCCGCCTCAGCCGCAGATCCACCATCAACCAGATGGGCTGAGGAACGGAGGTGACCGGATCAGCTACCGCAGCGTCCAGCAGCAGGACCTGGACCTGCCAGTGCCTGTGAACATTTCAAACTACCGTAAACCGAACCTGGCCCGGTCGGTCACCATGAGGGACATGTTCCAACGCAGCTGTAGCATCAGCACTGATGTTTAGCTGGGTGAGGTTGGATCTCGGTGTAAGTTTGTGCTTCAATGAACAGGGATGGCCTAGGCCGGACTGAGTCAGACTGTATTTTTGTCATCTTGACCAGTTTAGTCCAGTCTAGTGTGGTCTGATCTAGTCTGGTCTCCTTCTACTGGTCACCTCTTGCAGAATGGAGGACTCAGATGGCACTCAGGACTGGAATTTTAAAGGTACTATGCTCAGGTCCAGGACCTTACCTTTGGGCCACCTTAGAGTTTAAAGTATTTTAAAAATGTTAAATTATCAAAAACATGAACTTCCTGGTTTGTTTTGTTTTGAGAAGCTCTTTTTTAACAATCAGAATGGAATTTGTTTTACAATTTGATAAAGTTTGTGTAGCCCTATTTCCTCTGGACTCCTCTACCCATGGCCTGAAAGATACACAGATTCCCGCCATGTCGAAATGACATAATCGGCAGGGATTTTCTCTGTCATAGCTGCTACAAACAAAATATGATTAGGAGAAGTCCAGTGTTTCCCTCTCCTATGACGGGATGATCTGTCTGCTCCTCCATCCACAGATTATAGAGATTATAAAATATCACTCACCATCAGTGGAGGAAGGGGAATGTCATGTTTTAGCTGCCACCCACTGACATTTCAGATAGACTTAACTTAGGCCATAATATTTTAAGACATAAAGGGCTCACAGAAGATGGAAAATCCCCGCTTGTTTTCCATATCCTTTCATAGAGGTCTCCAGTTTTGACGGGAGGCTGGTTTCTCTGAGCGTCTGCTGACAACGCAAAGTGTATATACAGTATACTTCAGCAGACACAGACCTCTGTGTTCTAACAGGCAGGGTGGACTAGGTGCCAAAGGGGGACGGGTTCTTGCATTTGTGTGCATTCGTGTGACTGTGCTTGCATGCATGTGTGCGTGTGTGTGTGTGTATAACTCGACCAGTTGTTATACCAGGATCTTATTCCATACGGTTAAACACAGTCTGTCACCCCTATGTATACCGAACCCAGTGGTGGGTTGCAATAACATTTTAAACATTTATTGTATAGGGTGAAGTGATTGTATTAGTTTGCCACTTTACCTTTAAATCCATGACCCAACCAGATGACGTGACAAACTCTATTTTGTAAATGTTTATTTTACCGATTAATGCTGTAACACAGACTCAAGTTGTAGGTGGCTGTCAGAGGAGTACAAAGGTTTTACTGCAGCACTTTTAAGTATGATATTCATTTAAGTTCTTCACTCAAGTTTCATTTCTTGGACTCTTCACTGCATTCCTTGTGTCGTCTCTGATTTGTTGATATATGGATTCATGGGCTAAAGATTAATTCACCTTTAAAGGCACATCTATAAATATTTAACAGGCCATAGCATACACTCCGGTCTCTCTCTTCTCTCGACTCGTTGGACTGAGGAATATTTGCTCTTCCTCTGAGGTACTCAGAGAGTTCCTTCTTGGGATTGTTTTTATTTTCTGCGCTTGGCTGCCCAGCCTGGCTGATTTTCTGACTGGAGGAGCAGTGGCTGAGTTTTATGGACATGGGACACACGTTTAATGAATGAAATTATTTACTGCTTGATTTCAAGAAGAAATGCTTGTGGTTGTGTGAGGGGCTCGAAGCGGATTAGATAGTCCCTCTTGGACCTCCCCTCCTTCTCAAAATAGATGGTAAAAGCTGTTGTACCTCTCTCTCTCTGTCTCTCTGTTGATTTTATCAGCGATCATGCTCATTTATATTCCCAAAGGGTAAAACAGTGAGTGATTTTGTTTTAAGTTTTTCCTCTTGTGACATGTGCTTTCCTGCAAATACATTAAAACACACATACACACACACACGCACACACATACACACACACATACAGTTCTCAATGCTATGCTTTCCTTACTTTATAAACCGATGTGACAGTTGCACAGGAAATTTAGTGCCATAAAGAACTATGAGAGAAATTTATTATAATTATTATGATTATTATTATTATTACAAGTGTATATTCAAATGCAGTGTTGCTTTTTCCCTACAGTATTTGAATTACTTGCTTTATTTTATGATCCAGCTGGTTTTTCAGACTCAGTACAGTACAGCAGAAATGTTTCTGTCCTTGTTTCTAATATATAACTAACAGACACATTGTTGCTAATAAAATGGTGTGAAAATCCTTCTGATCTGTTTTGTTCTCGTTGTTCATTTCACCAAAATGAAATGTTGAGAAAAAGGCTTTCTTGCAGCTCAAATTCATATTCAAATGTTTGTGAATGTGAAGCCTGGAGAGTCATTTGTTCCATTTAAATAATTTACATATTCAAAGGTCTAGTGTGTATGATTTAGAGGCATCTTGCGGTGAGGTTGCAACCATTTCAAAGTTCTCCCGTGTGCCAGGCATGAAGGAGAAAGGTGGTCTTATCTAGATCCAGGGTTTGGTTTGACCATTCTGGGCTACTGTAGAAACAACATGGAGGACTCCCTGGAAGATCACCCTCTCCATGTGTCGAATGCGGTCGAATGCCTCATTATAAGGCAGGGGCGTCCAAACTTTTTTGAATGGGGGCCAGATAAAATAATGTGAAAATACCTGGGGGCCAACTGATTCTATAAAATAATGTGAAAATACCTGGGGGCCAACTGATTCTCGCATCAAATGGGTTTAAAAAAAAAGTGAGACAAATGCAACCCTTTTTATCTTTTAATGATTTATTACTACTTGATGCTGTCTACAAACCGTATAATGGTCCTATCATTGTGAGGTGAAAGGTAAAAATGCAAAGTGATCTTGTTCGATTAACCATTATTGTGTAAAGGGCCACATATGGTATATTTTGAAAGTCAAGCCGAGGGCCAATTAAAATTGGTCTGCAGGCCACAATTGGCCCCCTGGCCAGACTTTGGACATGCCTGTTCTAAGGTAACAAATCTCTCAGTTTCAGATGATTATAAACTAACTAACAGTTATGAATATTATATTCCATTTCTGCATAAATCCCCTTAAATCCTACACATGAGACCTTTAAAACTAAGTTTTGCATTGTATGCTTTTATCCTAAGTGCTTCTTGATATAAAGGTTTATCCAAGGACATTTACTGTGACAAGAACATGCTCCACAGGACCATATTTCTGCCGGCTGCCAAATGTTGAACAGTGGATTCAGCCATAAGCGCGGTGCATCATCCTGGATTATCTTATTTAGTGAACTGCTAAACTCAGGGTAAATATCAGCGCGCTGTAACATATGCTTAGGTCAAAGCACCACAGCACAAACAGCATGCAGAGAGTCTCGCAAGAAAATGCATGATTCATTTTTGTCTAGACTGCAGGATTGAAATCGGATTGAATGGGATGCTGTACAAAGCAGCTTTGTTTGGATATCTCTTTGAAGAAAAATGTCCCATCCTAGACTGACAACAGGAATCAAATTCTGTTTTGTGTGGTGCATATGTTGGCTATTTGTTGTTGATAACGCTAATAAGCCAACATCTGTTCATCAACAGTGCCAGACCAAACTCATTCAGTGCCCTAGGACAGCTCCTCAACCTCTCTTATTATTATTAGTATTATTATCTTTATATTACTTGTAAGGGGCAACCCATGCACCAGGGTTGTCCCTTGTCACCAATCCTGTTTTATGGACAGGATCTCGAGGCGCAGCCAGGGGAGGAGGGGATCCGGTTTGGGGACCTCAGCATTGCATCTCTGCTTTTTGCAGATGATGTGGTTCTGTTGGCTTCATCATACTGTGATCTCCAGCATGAACTGGGGCGGTTTGCAGCCAAGTGTGAAGCAGTCGAATGAGAGTCAGCACCTCCAAATCTGAGGCCATAGTTCTCTGCCGGTGAGAGATATACTGCCTTAAGCGAGGGAGTTCAAGTATCTCGGGGTCTTGTTCACGAGTGAGGGTAGAATGGAGCCTGAGATGGATCAACGGTTTGGTGCAGCTTCTGCAGTGATGCAGGCACTGCGCCAGACCATCGTGGTGAAGAGGGAGCTGAGCCTCAAGGCAAAGCTTTTGATTTACTGGTCCATCCATGTCCCAACCCTCACCTATGGTCATGAGCTCTGGACAGTGAGAAGAATGAGATCGAGTATACGAGTGGCCGGAAGGAGTTTCCATTGTGGGGTGGCTGGGCTCAGCCTTAGAGATAGGGTAAGGAGCTTGGACGTCCGTAAGGAGCTTGGAGTAGAGCCGCTGTGCCTTCGCGTCATTAGGAGTCAGTTGAGGTGATTCGGGCATCTGATCAGGATGCCTCCTGGGCGCCTCCTGTTGGAGGTGTTCCGGGCACGTCTCACTGATAAGAGGCCCTCGGGCGGATCCAGACCACACTGGAGGGATTACATATCTCATCTGGCCTGGGAACACCTTGGGGTCCCCCAGGAGGAGCTGGAAAGCACTGCTGGGGAGAGGGACATCTGGGGTGGTTTGCTTTGCCTGCTGCCCCCGCGACCCGGCCCCAGATAAACAGATGAAAATGGATGTATGGATGGATAGATGGGTGATAATTGTATTTGTTACTAACAAGAATCAGCGCTGATGAGAAATCGACACAAATAAACAGCTAACAAACAACAATAACAAATGAGAAAAACAATAAAAGAATGTGAAAATGTGTACATTTTGTATTCTTACTGTTTTCGTACTGCGCCCTGGATGGCTTTTGCCTTTCATTTTCTCTTAATGCTTTCCACATATACTCCACTCCGCCGTTTCCCTTATGTTCAATGTTTTTGATTGTCGCCTTTAGGAAGATCTGCCACTTTAACTAATAGAAGAAAATTACCGTTATTGCATAGCAGCAGTCCAAAGTTGTGTTCTCTGAAAGCTTACGGGAGTAAATATGTCTCCAAGAGAAACTGGTGGACCTGCTAATATGTTTTTCTGTTATGTTGATAGCCAAACATCAGACATACGGTAACAGATAAAACAGTGACGCCTGCCAAACCTCCAACCAAAGCAACAGCGATACGGTCTGTTTGCACACAGATCCAGTCACCCCTGAGGCGACAAGGTGAGAGTCATGACAGCAAACAAGTTTGAATGGGAGGGCTAAGAAACAAGAATGGGATGCTTAAGTGCAATGATAAACCAACCTGACAGTCAAAGGCGAGGAGATGATAGCCACAATGAAAAGTCATCCATGCAGGGAGGCTAAAAGACGAAAATGGGAAGCTTTATTCTGACAATAAACTGAGTGAGTCAGAGGGGCAAGCAGACTAATCATACAATAGAAAACAACTAAAAACTATTTCAGACAGGAAATGGAGGTAGTTATAAGCAGGATGAGTCAGAGCTAATGAATGAGAAATAGCACATACCACAGAATACACAGACAGATGGAGGCGTAGAGGAGCTGATATCAAACCGAGGCCTCCCTGGCAGAGACATGAATAGCCATTTTGTGATGGCATTAATACAACAGCACTGCTTCAGACATGAAAAACCTCTCAGATTATGATGGATTCTCTTTGATGTGGATGCATTCAAACTCTCATTTATTTCTACATGAATTGTAAGTACTGTAACAGGGAATTACTGTCACACTAACATTCCACAGGCAAGAAGAAATGGCCGGAAATGTATTTATTTATTCTCTTTATATTCAGCGTAATTTACATGCAATGATACTAGGGCTATACTTGTCTGATAACACTGCATCCAATTTGGGGTCTAGAATATGTTTAGCATACTGCAGCTTGGCTTAGAGACAAATGCTTGCCCTATCTCTACAAAGAGATATCTGCATATGTATGCAGACTGATCGCTGATGGGTTCTGAGATTGCTGCTAGCAGCTCTTTAAAAAGTAAAGGCATGTGTAGCATTCTGTTACAAACACCTGATGGGGGAATCAATACTGTTTTGGTAAAGATACTGTTGTGAGAGTGAGATTGGAGGTTTGTGGCGGTATCCTTCCATCACGGCTGACATTGTCCAGCTCAGCAGGAGTCTGCCTCATAACTGAACAGCCAAATGATCTGTCAGCTGCTTTCTATCAGAGTCCTTCACCCAGGCCTTGGATTCTGAATAGCTAAATATAACCACAGATATTTTGTCCTACGTTTAACTCCAGCCAAACCTCCAATGTGAGTGTGTATTTCTGTGGAAACACTCATTTGCATAGGTGTAGGTTTTTTTAAAGACCTTCATACTATAAATTGATGCATAAATGCAGAAATTAGCACATAAAATTTCACTAGAATGCAGGAAATTAAGTGTTTGACCCTCAAACCCATTGTTTCATATATGCCCCCCAGTGTTGAAACAAAATGTACGACCTTGCTGATTTGCATCTCTGTGTGTATGTTTTTGGGAGGTGTGTGTTTTGTATCATATATTTCTGTCTTTGTTTGCATAAAAGTTTCCTGTATTTGAGTGAATAAGCGCTTGCACAGGCTTTGTGAATTATTTAGTGGCATAATCGCCTCCAGTGTAAGCAGAGCTCGTAGCACGGCCTTTAGAGGTGTATCGATGTTTTATGACATGCTTTGAATCATCCCCCTCATCTACCCCTCATCCTGCAGCAGTGCGCTCCCTCTCTCTCACCCCGTCTGTCCGCTGCATCTCTCGTGCACTCTCTCTTTCTTCTTCTTGTTCCTCTGCTATCTTTTCACCCTCCCTTACTCTCTTGTACTACATGTTGTGTGTGTATGTGTGTGTGTGTGTGTGGGTGTGTCTGTTTTATGGTCCCTGGCCATAATTCCCCAGCAGTGGAATTTAGATGCAGTACAGAGGAGCGGCAGGGTTTCCATGAATTATGAACATGATAGATATGAGGCTTTCCAACTAACATTACAAACCAGCGCTTCCTACCCGTTCTCCTCCTTTCCTCTTATTGTCCTGCTGTTTTCGACCTCTTGCTCTGTTCCCTCCCCTCATTACCACTGCTTGTTCTTCTGCTGCTTGAATTTTCCTTACTTTTCTCACCGCCCCCTCTTTTACGTTCGTCCTCTTATGCATACTTTTAAAATTCTGCTTCTTTATAAGCTCTTTGTGAAACTTTCTTCAGTGAAAGACAAAGAGGTAGTTTGGATTTCATGTCTTGAAGTTTTGAGATGTCTGTTTTGAAAAATAACAAGTTGTCTGTCCACATAGAGAGTAGGTCCTTGTCCATGGAGATCGCTATATTGCACTGCCATGTTTCTACAGTAGCCCAGAATGGAGAGACCAAACACTGGTCCTAGATAGGGCCATTCATGTTTGTGTGTCAGCTGGCAGTCCCTCCATGACAAGCAGTGTCAGAAAAGCACAGATTATTTAACGTGAAACTGCTTTAATCAGTGTTTTTACCCGATCAGATTGTTTTGGAGAGGAGGAATCCTCTGTGGATAATTTGGCTCCAGAATGTCTAGATCTTATCAGAGGAAAATGGTGAGCACACATTGGCAGGCACTGGGCAAGCTGCTGGTTTGCGATGTGCAGAACAGCATAGGAGAAAGACTGATTTGTAGCATGACACTGCTTTATTCAGTGTTTTTACTGCTTTTAATCATGTGCTGCATTTGTTTCGGACAGGAAGAGACCTCTGTGGATAATTCAGCTCACGGTAAAAACCTCCTGAACAATGAACACCAAAGAAATTCTAACTGGGAGGAGTTTGAGCGGATTGCAATCTGCAGTCCTCACCACTAGATGCCCTTATCCATCCATCCATTTCTATCCACTTATTTGGGGCCAGCAGGCCAAGCAAAGCCCCCCAGACGTCTCTCAACAGTTTCCAGCTCCTCCAGGGGGACCCTGAGGCGTTCCCAGGCCAGAGGAGATATATAATCCCTCCAGCGTGTGCTAGGTCTACCAGGGGCCTTCTACCAGTGGGCCATGCCCGAGACACCTCCAGCAGGAGGCACCCAGGAGGCATCCTTATCAGATGCCTGAATCACCTCAACTGACCCCTTTCAACCTGAAGGAGCAGCGGCTCTACTCCGAGCTCCCTCCGGATGTCCAAGCTCCTCACCCTATCTCTAAGGCTGAGCCCAGCCACCCCACTGAGGAAACTCATTTCAGCTGAACCCCCTTAAATCTTACAGACTAAACCTTTGAAAAGACGGTTCAGTCTTCATCTTGGAAACATAGAAACAAAAGAAAAACTTAACTACCATTGCTACCATTTTACAGGTGGAACCAATCACATCTAATAATGACCTCAATGCCCAGAAAAAGTAAGTGGACCTTTAATTAACAAGAATTCAAAATACAAAATGTTAATTCAATAAAGACTGAGTTTTCCAGCCATGACAAGTCAAACATATATCAAATAATACCCATCCACCTGCACACTTGACTTCTAATTACGTTCATATGAAGCATAAAGCAGCGTTTTTGACTATTAAACAAATACTGCTGCTAAATTCTGTAATGATACTGTGTTCTGTCACACAACATATGCAGAACATTGCTTGCCAATACTTTAGTCCTGTGTTTTGGCATTCCTGAGACCCCTCACCATCAATATGGACATCACCCAGATGGCCAAAAATAAACTCAGGCAGGCTAAGCTTTGAGAGGTTGGTAGCACATTACGAAGGAGCACTTCCCTCCAACTATAGACAAAAGTACAACAAGCATCACCAACAGACACTTGCTCCCATTAACAATAACAGCAGATGTTATATTTGCTGAGACAAAGTGTCCCTGTCATCAGAGCGCTCCCAAATGAAACACATGACTTTGTGTCCTTGATTAACAAAACTCAGAGATGCATAGCAGCCATTGAGAAAATGTGACACACACACACACACATACACATACACAGAGGCTTATCGCTGTGTCGGAGTTGTGGAGAAATAGCCATCCTCCACAAATCTCTCCCCCTCTGTCTCACACACACATGACTGCGTGCAGGAACCATTACCGCCCAGTGTGTGTAATCTTGTGATTTCTAAAAGGAGAAAAGGCCATGCCTCCTGTCTGAATTTTTCATTCCAGACCCTCTCTGTCTCTGTATAACAACTAATAAATAAGCAATGAATCCTGAGGACATAAAGCAGAATGGACTCGATTTTATGTCCTCCACACCCCCAACACCAACCCCCCTCCCCTGGATACACACTTTATCTGCCTTTCTGTCTCACTCTCCTCTTGTCTCTATGAACCCTGTCTCTCTCTCCGACTCATGCTCTCTGTCTCTCCCTCTCTCTGTTTTAAGAGCTAAATCTCAAGCTGCGTTCACTTCCTTTGGTACTTGCCCAGTGAACTGTACTGGCCCCAATATTAGGTGGAAAAGTGTGTGCGTCTGTGTGTGTGTTTGTGGATTGAACGTGACCTTTTGCTTTTTTAATCCACCACCGCTTTAGATTTAGAGCACTGATGGTGGCTTTGAATCAGTCTGAGAGGCACCTTGGTTGATGGGCAGCTCAGAGTAGCCTCGGTTTGGATTAGCACACAAATATATGCCACAACATCACTCTCAGATTATGCAATATTTTTCTCAGTCAACAAGTGAGTGGGTTGTTTCAGACAGAGAGAGAAAGGGAGGGAGAATATGTATGTTATGAGAGGGAATCAGCAGAGAAATGAGATGAAGGCAGATACAGAGTCAACTCAAAGTGGTGCTTTTACACCATCTGGTGGTCCAATAAGGATGGTGGCTCTGCTGGCACATCCCAGCCAAACACTGGTACTTACTTAGCTTAACCTAAAGGAATTTTGGGCAGACAACCCCTTTCATGTCAGTAAGTTTAACGTTAAGATAAATGTTTTTTTTCCTTATATCCAATTACAATGAACCTCAATTGAAAGGGTCACAAATGATTTTATGGTGTGATTTATTTTGGCATCAAATAGGCTACAATTCTCCAAATGGGACCCCTTGATGATTTTGCACAGGTATCACCTATAGCCTACATACCCAAGCAATTTAATAGCTTGTGACCTTTGCATGCATATATCATAAATCATGCAAGCAGTGCATATATCATTTATCTCAACAGTCATTTTTTGAATTATCCTTTGAGCTCACAATTAATAAATCATAATACACAGATGGAGCTGTCAGTTTGAATGACATTGGTGTGTAGGACCCACTCACCTGTCTTACATAGAATACTTGAGGCAAAGGGATAGCACAAATGGTGTTTTGTTGGTGATATTTTAAATGAGACAAAGAATAAAGTGATTTTTTAAAAGATTTTTGGAGTGTTTTCGCCTTTATTGACAGGACAGCCAAGATAGGTGGCAGACAGAGCAGGGGTGACATGCAGCAAAGGGCCACAAGTCGCTGGTCCCAAGCCGCTGCAGAGGACGTGGCACATACTCTACCAGGTGAGCAAGAGGCAGAGTTGAAATATCCACAGTTTCTGGCTATGATAAATGTAATAATTTTGATGAATATTCTTTATAAGGAAAACATGCCTTTCAAACCCACTTCCAGGTTTTGGGGTTCTTAGGTTATTGAAATAAATAAATAATAATAATAATGATGTATATATATATATATATATATATATATATATGACCATTTAAAGCTGTGCCAAATTTAAAAAAAAAACATAATTCCCTCCCCAGTGCTTAAAATAGGTATCATGTGAAGTGCCTCCCCCGTTTTGCACCACTCCTCCCCTCTCATAAGTAACGAGCTTAGTGCTTTACACACACATTGATCTAGTCCGTTTAAATGTTACCCTAATGTTGACTGCTGAATATCTAATATATATGAAGTCAGTCTTTAAGACTTGATGCCAGAACTATAGGCTACACTCCTGTCAAAATGAGAAGAGTTGTGAGTCACGGCTGTTACCAGGGTAACCAAACTATCTACGTCCCGCCTCTCGGTGTCAAGAGCCAATCCGGTTTAAGCATGTGTCTGTTTCCGATCAGCCGCGAACTACGAACTTCCTACTTTCTCAGTGTTTATGTACTGCTCTTGCTGCATGAAATAGACCATAACACACGCATTTTCATAACATTTACGGCAGTATGAACACGGAGCAGTCGGCTGAAAACCACTGTAGTGAAAATAAGTGTTCAGTTTCGACGCCGGAAGGGAACGACTTGAAGACGGGAGCATTAAAAAGGTAGGTTGTTAGCACACTGACACCAGCTACCTAGCTAGCTAGGTAACGTTATATCGTATGCTAGCTATTTTCAGGCATAACCGTTACCGCTGAGCTAGCTGTAATTACTTTAAAACAGTGTTTATCATAGCCGTGTTCCACTGTCCCCCTGTGTGGCTGTGATATTGCCTTAAGACCCTCCTGAGACAATATGTGCCGTCACTGTAATGTTAACTTTGTTATATTGCTGTTGCTTATTTACAGAAAGACCTCTGATAAAAGCAGACATCTTTCTGGGATAAACTCAGACGTAAGCTGACGTGGCAGCTTATTTGACAGGGTTTCATGTGGGGAATAAGCATAAATGAATGCCATCTGTTTGCTGGCCAATGATCACTGACAAGAAGTCAAAGTTTACCCATATTTTGTTGACCTCAAAATCAGCTATCCTCTGTTTATAAAATATGAACACCTACATTTTTACTCTCATGAGATTCCTCTGGGTATCCCACCCAATCTGTTCAAGTTGTCAGATTTGCATTCTTAATTAATTTGTTAAATAGAAAAGCTATTTGCAGACATTGTCAAATGGAAAATGAATTCATTTTTACCACAACAGTGTGACTGAAAACAAAAGATGAGACATGTCCTTGCATTTGGCATCTGTGTTATCCTTGATAACTAGCATATTTTAGCCATGGCAAGGAAATTAATAAAAACTGTTCACAGGGGTAATTTAATTAACTTAAGATGTTAGTGATGCGATGTGCTTGTGTGCAACAAGCTGGAAAATTGCTCAGCGTTCTGAGAGATTTGCACTCTTGCTGTAAACCTGACTTTTTCTTTGTATGTACACACACTGGCAATACAGCTTTTGCTATTACTGTCTATTCAGAAGTACTTTTCAAGATTTAATACTGAGTGATCATGTAACCAAACACCTAAAAGAAGTATTATCTTTATGCATTTTCTCATCAAGTGAAACATACCCTGGCTTTAACAATAGTTTCCCTCCCCTCTCTCCCCAGAACTCCATTCTCAAGGTTTAAGAGAGTGCACTCCAACTTCAAATCACCTGTACGTAAACCCCCTCTTTGTCTGTAATACACACATAAAGTGCCACATGTGCATCCTAGTATGGTTGTCTGTTTTGCACCTGACAGCTTCAAGTAACCGAGAGTGCTAAAGTTAGCCCTGCTGAGGAGGTGGCAGAGCTAGAGAGGAGGAGAGAGCAGTTGGACACAGAGATAGCACAGCTGGAGGCTGAGTGAGTACAGCTGTGTGTGTTTGTCTGCCTGTACTTTTATCTTCAAGGTCCAACTTGAGTGGTTTGGGTTATTGTTAAGCATGAAGTGTTGGTGGTTCAGTTGAGTGCTAGAGGGCAGGGAATCAATAGTGCTGATCCCCACAAATTATACCCTGAAATACCTATAATTCATGTGCACTTTTATGTGTGCTACTCTTGCTTTCACATAGTTTGCGTAATTTGATTTTTTGTATGTTTGTATTTGTGTGTTTGTCTATGAGCATTTGCACATATTTGCTTTTGTGTAAGACCACGTGTGTGTGTGTGTTTCTCCAGGGGATGCAGAGTAGAGGAGCTGGAGCGTCATATTGATATGCTGCATGAGTACAATGACATCAAAGACATTGGACAGTCACTCCTGGGCCGTATTGGTAAGAGAACACCTTGTTTGGACATTTAAATTCACCAGTTTTTAAGTAACATTTAAAGGTGCGTGTAGAATTTACAAGGCATAGGTTTGCTTTATTCACAGATCAACCCCACTGCAAGCTGTCACTCCTTTAGCTCAGTTCTTTTGATCAAATCACCACACAGTCACATGGAGACTGTATGAATGGGTCTAATGTTTCCTACAAAGAAGCTGAGATGTAGAAAATTTATGGTATGACAGCAACATGAACCACCAAGTATAATACTTGACTTGTCTACTGATTGTAGCAGCCCTCTGGTTAGCAACAGCCTTTTTTTGTATTTATGACAGATAAAGTCCAGTTGCAGTTATTACTTGTGAGTTATTTTCAACTATTCCTTTGTGGGCTCTCCACACCAAATTAATGAGTGCTGCAAGATGACAGCTAACTAAAACTGCCAGTTGAATGAGTTGTCTGTCTGTCAATGTGACTCATATTTTACACCTCTTTGCTCACTTATGATAAGAGAGTGTGAACCCTGAACAGACTAGATGAGACACACAATATGTCTTTTGTGGTGTGATTTGGAGCAAGGAAAACAAACTGTGCAAAAGTGTGATCACAACCTTAAAAACTACTCAAATTACTTAGATTAATATAGACACTCTTAAAAAAGATAATCAGTACACAGTTGCTGTTGTTGTCACAGTGTTGTTGTCACAGTGACCAAATACTTTGGTCCCAAGTTATAGCTGCGGACCCAGACCCAGGTTAAGTCTGAGTGACTACGTTTACATGCACAAAATATTCTGTTTTTTGCCCTAACTCTGAAAAAGAAAATATTTCTATGGAACTGTTTACATGGCTTATGAAAATGAATATTCCACTGACATTCCCGTGTACATGCAGCTGTGCCTACCTAGATTAACGTGCCCTAAAATGTTGTTTATAATGTCAAAGTATGGAAAAGTGGAACAGCTGTCACTTGTGCCAGGCTTTTTTCAAAGTTTTCCACCAGTGGCAGCTTTGTTCGACTGTGCAAATACAGCCTCCCTCTTTCATTCCTTTAACCACCTTCATGAAAAGGTTGCATCGCGATATTTGCACATATCCAAAAACCTGTTGATATCCCTGTCTTTCATAATGTGTAAAAGTAGGTGTGTTTCTCCTTATGCCCAAAGAATGCTCCTAAAACCCGAATAATATCAGCATATCCCACGTCTTAATTGGAAACTACTACGTTCGGAAAAAGGCCTAATTAGTAACATCAAAACGGAATATGCTGTTTACATGACTGGTATCAAATTTGATATACTGTCATTTTTGGAATAATAGTGAATTATCAGTGTGCATGTAAACGGACGTGAGAGTAAACGTGAGACAGAGGCAGCTGGAGAAAGAGAGACTTTGCACAGTCAGGCTCCAAAATAACGTTATCTTCTGCCTCCTGCTTAGAAGTGGTGAATTTATAGCTCACAGTAACTAAATACGATACAGTCTATGGCTTTGCTTTGATATCTAGTGTCAGCAAAAAATGTTGTTGCCCTTTTCCAATCATTAGTCTTTAGCATAGTTAGCACACATTAGCTTGGAGGGCTTACCTCGCTTGTTTAATACATTACATGAATGGCGCTGTCACCCTGAATGCCCCCTGGAACCCTGTGCAAACTCTTAAACTCTATATGGGAGAAAGGGAACGAATAGTTGAATATTCATTTTGAACAGCCAAATCTGATTCGACTGACATGATTCTGAGTCGGGTACAGCCCTTAAAAGTTTAAAATTATGTCTGTGGAGAATTCTCTATTCTTTACATCGGAGCAGCTGTAACAAATCACAATTTCCCCTTGGGGATCAATAAAATATATTCTGATTCTGATATTATCAAAGGAACATTTGAATAAGCTTTTATCTGATCAGATAATGTGAATGTAGCATGTAGGAACTGCAAATTATCAGCTTGGCCAAGTCTCATTCAGATTCAATTTGTACAGATAGCCACCAGAGGGCAACAGAGCAATGTCTCTGATTCTTTCTGAGGCCTGAATCAAAAGCCAAGGCCAGTCTTAATTTAAGACAGTATTTAATCCCACATCACTGATTATGTCTGCATTTTTATTCCATGGGCCTGCCTATAAAACATTCATTCCATTAGATTAAGAGAAAATGTTATTGGCTGAAGCGTCTCTCTTCTGTGGGGCAGCTTGGTTATATTTAGGTTCCCATCTCATCCAGTTTAAGTAATCGAGCCTCTGCAAGTTCTTACTTTTCTGTGTCCAGTCACATGTTCACTGATCAGATCGTAGCTAGCACATCACTGTACTTACTCTGTGACATCAGACACTTGTGATGGCATTTCACCTCCTCCCTACATTTGTTATAATTCCTGTAATGCTGCGTAATACTGTATAAATCCATCTGTCTGACTCTAAGTCTGGGCACACACTAGTTTACGAAGGTAGGCTGCAATGAGTGTTGTAAGTTTGTGTCTTTGAAATATATTTGTGTACATGTTATGCAACTCTATGAGGGTCAGGAAGTGTGGAGAAGTTCACACCTTTTAAACCGTTAGGAGGGTTTTGGTGAATCACCGCCAAGTCACATTGTGGTCTGTGCGTAGCATGTGTCATAACAAACATGACTTTTTACCTACTTTTACATGCACATTGTTGAGTGTGTAGGGTCAAACACAGTCTGTACATTCCCAGATTTTTTTTAGTGATCATTGCGAAATAAGTACACAGGAAGAACACAAATAGTTCTACGTTCCTCGAAAGCTCTAATGTCACTTATGTTCTGCTTCTGTGTCTGTCTGTGTAGAAAAACTGGGCGATCTCATATTAAATATATATTTTGAGTTAAAGCTTGCTATCTCTTTAAATTCTCTGTCAGTACAGTACAGTGGAGAGTCAGGATGATAATGACCTCTTAGTGAATGGAGATGGCGTTTCCCCTCTGACACAATGGCAGTCTTTCACATCACTTACACACATACACCATTAACAATCTCTGTCTGTCGTGCAAGCACATGCATACACTCACACACGCTGTCAAAGACAAACACATGCTATCATCCTGTCTTTTGCCCCGTACTGCTTTCTCTTTCACTTTTTCTCAAACACACACACAAACACAGACTTTCACAAAGAGTCTACACTTAAACACTGAGTTGCTGTTGTATGCTGAAGGAGGAGATGGGTGGGCTGAAGAGAGAGGAGACATGAGGAGATGCCCTGCAATACCCTTTAGAGACAATGTCCCTTTGTGTCTTACTATGTCTGTCCGTCTGACTGTAGGTCAGGATTAAGGCCATTGTCACATCTCTCAAGAAATGTATTTTCTACACCTATATAATCTTAGAAATGTTCACATTTTTCACACCTTGAAAGCTATTTATATAATCCAGGAGATTTTTCTTAATGAGAAATTTGCCCAGAAACAGGTTATTCACATCCATATAACTGCACTCAGTGAAGGAAAACAGCATAAATAAGAATAATTTTGGAAGGAAACTCATTCAAATCATTGGACTGTAACCCGTTGGAGCGTTGCCCTGCAGGCATTAGAGTGACAGACAAAACATTAAACAGTGAACCTCTCTGTTGCTTCAGGCCTTCAAACCTATATCCCAACTGCACTGCATGTACACACCCTTACCAACGAATAGAATTTGCATAAGGTAAAAAACCAGTTGCCTCACTTTATGGTTAATCCAATGCTTATTTTTGTCAAGGCTGGTAAGAAGATCAGGTAAAGATATCCGAGGGACACAGTTCTTTATCAAAAGAAATGGTTGCTTCTTTTCCAAGGTGATGTTTTGCTTGCTTTTTCTCCTGCTTCACACCACTTCTGTTTTAATATTTTGTGTCTTTGACTTTGACAAAAAACTGTAAAACTACTGACAGGCTGTGTCATTATTTGTTTTATATTTATAGATTACAAATTAATATTGGTTGATCTAAGAGTCCAAACATTAAAGCTGGAGTTGGCAGAAATCTGGAAAACACAAAAAACGTCAGAATCTGAAAATATACCCTCCTTTTGCAGCTCCTTCTCTCTCGCTCTCCTAAGCCCCTCCCACCAGACGACCACAGACATATGAACACGCTTCATACAGTAACCCGGGGTTTCCTATACATTCATTTATTCAATCTTATTTCATTGTAGAGTTGCATGTGGTGCAGTCCCTTAGCCCTCCTTGCCCCACACTCTCTCTCTGTTTATCAGGCCACAAATGAGACAAGTATTAGGTAGCCAGCCACCCCACGGTCCCTTCACCTCACTCCCCTACTATGGATTTCTTTGCCAGTTGGAGAGCCGACAGCAGCTCCAGAGACCAACCTTTGATTGGTGGTTGTAGCTACTCAATTTCGGCCAGTACAAACCTCCCAGCCGCTGGGTGTCACAGTGGGCTGGTGGCCAGCAGCAGTGCCGAGTCAAACCTGTGTAATGGCAGCAAAAGAAAGTTTGCTGATCCAGCAGGGAGTCGGTCTGTCCCGGTCCCTGTAGGTGGGGTTTGCACTAGCTGGATTTGGGTTGCTGCGGCCACTGTCTGGGGTTCTCCTCCTAGCGAGGTGGTCTGTGTCAGTGGGGAGTGAGGTGTAGGACACACTGTGATTCAAGGCTCTCGCTAAAGTTAGCTACATAAATGTGAACTTGAAACCGCAGCTGACTCGGGTTAGCAGAAGGCGGAACTATTAGCAACACTTTCTTTTCATCTCTGAAACAATTTGCCAATACTGACATGCGTTTTATTTTGTTTTATATCAGACTCTCTTTTTGATAAGTTTGTCTTCCTTTCATGGGTTGCTTTGCAGTATCGGCAGTTGTTGCTAATGCTGGAATAGCAACTCTCTTTGCAGAATTTTCCGCCATTGAATCGGGCTTTCACCATCTGAAGAGACATGCATGGGCGTGTGCATTTGTAAAACAGCCAATACCAGTGCCCTCTCTCTGAAATTACCTATGACTGGCTAAAATCTTCAGTAATAGACAAGATTTCTAAAGCCTAAAAACAAAGTCAAGAAGAGGTGCATAAGTCTAGTGTTCTTTCAGTCCACTTGAATTACAGTATGCTCAAAATTCATTGCCTAGTGATGCCAACATTAAACTGCCTACCCCAGCTTTAACTGACATATTTTGTTATTGTCAGCCCTGGTAACATCCTATCAGTGCAACACATATGCGTGCAACAGATGCTACAGCTTTATCAGCCCTGTACTATATTTAGGAAAACACACTACAAGCCAACTGGTCTTTGTATCAGACTCAGCCCGACACAGCTCAGCACAGCTTGGTTCTGCGTGATGTAAAAGAGGCAGAGATCTAGCTTGTGTGGCTACTTTAATGGATCTTTTCGAGTATATAAGATATTATACTTTAGCGGGGTTAATGTGTGAGAAACTTTTGCAATTAAAATGGAGATGGGCCAAGATATTTTAAATCACAAATTTAAAGCTGATTTAAACAAACTTTTCACCAAGTACATGCAAGTCTGTCTGGTACTGCGATGCTTGGTCTGTTCAGTGTTTTAAGGATTGTTTGAAAAGTAGACCAGAGGGAGTTGACCCTGTAATCTGCTGAAGGGGCCTAACCCAGACTTTGCTATGTCTTGCAGCTGCTGTGAGGGGGACCACCACACGAGATCTCTACAGCCACTTTGGTCTGGAACTGGATGACTGAAAAAAATGAAATTACAGCGGTGAGAGCGGTTTCTCAGCCGAAGGGGAGAGGGGCTTATAGAGTAAAGACCAAAGAACTTTTAGACAGGAGAATGGATTTGGCCTAAAGATGTGACTGGAGGAACTGTTGACCTCAACTGCCTCCTTCAGACAGAGCAGAGGTTTGCCAATTTTCTCCATGATTTAGTTTCCACCTCCTTACAGAGAGAGATTTCAACAGTGGGATTGAGCATGATAAGAGGAGAATGGCGCTGGCCCTGCAGACAGGCATGATATTTCAGAAGCCTTCTGCAAAACCATTAACTTAACGCTTTTTTTTGTTTTGACATTTGAGCTCATGTTAATTTAATTTGGATGAGGGTATGCACGATGCCTGCAAGAATGTAAATTACTTTTCTGACTTTGGTTTGTTAGTTACAGAAAAGGGGGAATGCTAGACTGTTAACCAAAAGTGTAAAGTATAGTGTACGAGCTCCTAGTATAATATGCCTTGTATGTTGACAATAACATGTAATAAATAACCACAGACAGTATGTTCCCATTTGCATTGTACCTCTAAGTCCGCTATGGAAACTCAAGCGCTACAGATACATTGTGGTTATAGCGGGTCCTCTTCTAACTAGTCCGCCACTTTCCTGCAGTAGCCCAGAACAAACAGACCAAACACTGGCTCTAGATAGGGCCATTTACATTTTTGAATTGGCCACTGTAGTTCTGTTACACACTTGGCACAATTTCGGTTGAGCCACCTCAACGCTAAATGCCATTAAATCCTACGCACTGAATTTTAAAAGGAATACCTAACCCACAAAATGACCATTTGTAAATCAGTTAGTCATGCTGTGTTAAAGCCACTAGTATTGGAGTGTGGATTTAAAGATAGCACAGGTAAGTTTCACTTTCAGTTCAGTTTTAAATAGTAAGGTTTTCACAAAAATGCATGGTCTGACAAGCTTTCGGAGTAAGCATGAATCCCATACTGTCACTCCTGCAGACAGAGGGGTCTAGAGTCTGTGTTTGAAGGATATATCCAGGATGTCAAACTGACTCAGCAGCAACAACGGGTTAAAAAGACAAAGATAGTTAGAAGCTAAAGCCGAACTATAGGCTACAGATCAGAGTGTAAAAGTGAACCACCACATCGCTGCTGATCGACACAGAAGACAATGAATATAAAGGGAGACTTCACTGATATTGAACCAGCTGTGTGGCATCACAGTGTGTGCAGATGAACAGTGTTTGGTTTCGCCCCCGTGCCACTGCCAGCACCTGGACCTCGGCCGCTGTACAGGCAGGGATCTCCTGGGGAAGTCAAACAACGTTCATCTGCGCACACTGTGATGACACACAGCTGGTTGGATATCAGCAAAGTTTCCCTGCTTCCCTTCACTGGTTCCAGTACAACAGGGTCGGTCTCTTTCACTGTTATAATCGTCAAAAATCAAAAGCAGCATGTGTATACATTCAGTAGGCTATATCTTCAGTAGCTAGCTAGCTAACTCTACACCTTTCAGGGTTTGGTTTTGGTTTTGGAACAGGGAAGAAACATATATCTTTTTCTAACCTCTCCAGGTAACGAGTATCATTAATACATGACATGCCCCAGGCACAACATTTAGCTCCAAATCCACAAAACCAGCCTGAAACGATTGCATTAGAGTCAATGGAGCACAGCTGTGTTGTTGTTGCAATAAATCAGTATGTTTGCCGTTTTCCATGGAGGCATACAAGAAAGACTATGTTTTCTTCACAAATTCCAGGTAACACAGCAAGGCTAATTGAAAAACAAATGGTCATGTTGTGGTTCAAGTAAATGCATTTAAGAGAAAGATTTCAATTAATACGTTTAGTTTATTTTGATAGATTTTACTTGTAAAACTAATCTGTTTTATGAACATATGACACATTAATTTGCTAACATCCCCCTCAAGATCACATTAATCACCACCCACTTTTAAAAAAAAATAATAGCGGAGGAAAAAGGATATTAGGCAACTGTCACACTCGTTTACAGTTTCCTGTTTGTCTTCACTGTACCATGTAAAAGTTTAACTAAAAAGACAGGGTTGGGTACCTGCTTCCTGTATTTAAAAAACAATTCCCAAAGCTGCTCTGCTTCTCTGAACTGTTCATGATATGTACTGAACAGAAAACACAGACTAGCAGAATAATACACTGGGCGTGCCCTTATCTGTCTAAGAACCACTGATAATGTGTCTTCACAGACTGATAGCGGCAGAAGAGCTTCACAGCCCTGATGATGCCCTGTTTGACTGTGTGTGTGTGTGTGTGTGTGTTTTAATGAGTGTCTGTTGCCTTTATCTGCCATTTGCAGGTCAAAGCTCATACGTTTTACTTATCATAGTCTTTGAATCACCTATCAGCCATTTACCATCTCGCATACCGGGGTCAGTGTAGGATACCGTCTGTTCATGTACCATTTAAAACCAGATGATAACTGTCTATCAGTGTAAACCTTGATGTTTATCTGATAAGTCTGGTATTTTTGCAGATGGAGTCAAGTATTTCAAAACAGGTGACACCTAACATATTTTGTAGGAGTTTAGAAACAAGAGTGTCACCATTAATTTGGGCTCTGTAGACCACTGGGGGAGTGACCTCTGTTAACTTTCAGCAGTGACCCGCAGCACTTTGTTATAGTACATGTTGCAATCTTTCCTGATGATGCAATGTATTTCATGACATGTCACATTGCTGTAATGAACACTGTGTGAAATGTCAGCCTCCTTGTGTCATTCAAAAGTAGGCCTAAGTTATTCTATTGTGGCACCGTGGGCTCCATGACTCCCCCTGTCTTACAGCTGCTGAAATCAGCAAGATAGAAAACTGTCAGTCATTTGGCCAGCAGGACTCATCATGTCTTCTTGAGGATGGATTACTGAACAGATTTACTGGGCACAGGCCCAGGGGCCCATAGTGTCACCTGCAAAATGTCACTCAAATTAACAAGTACCGAACCAGGAAGGAACTCAAAATGCCACAAAAAGACCAGAAAGAGATGCAAAGAGACGCAAAATAACCAGAAAGACACAAAAAAATACCAAAAAAAGACATAATACCTTAAAGGGACAAAAAACGACTACAGAGAGACACAAAACTACCACATACTAAATTACCAGAGGAACACAAAACCACAAACAGAAAGAACACAGCAGCACACACCGCATGTCATGTAACGAGGTTAAACCAATCACAGCTTTCCCTTCTTCCATAAATATCAGCCTGTGGTAAATATGAGGGAGAACTTGATCATTTTAGTGCAGGGCTACGCAGAGCTTTACATCTGTCCCATGGACAATATTTTTGGCCTAATACACACTTAAAAACAACGCCTGGAAGATCAGCTCTGCACTCACACTATTTACACCCGTACTTTCATGTGGTCAAAAGCAGTCCGATTGCACTGCGATCACAGAAAACGCATGTTAATACAAGGTGTAAAGGGGGTGAGACAGCCTTATATCCAGCCTTATAACATGATGCAGATAGGTTTGCCTTTTTTGAGGACATATACAGCAAATGGCACTGTTTTTATTTTTTTCATCATTTTACTTTGAACACAGGTTTATTTCCATGGTGGCAATATGAATCACTTGCAAGGGCCTGCTCTTTCTACAGGCCCCTCCACCCTAGGGGCCCCTGTGCCTGCACTGTCTTCATTTACACCTCTGCTTCTTGTGTCATTCACTGTGTGTAAGCTACATCTACAGTGTTTCTACATGTTCTGGCATAGGAACCCTGCAGGTTGTCCATTGAACAGATATGCTGGAGCTACTGGAGTCAAGCAACCAGCTGGTGGAGCGTTTGGTTGCAGTCTGACAGCTAAAGGGCTTTGGTTTTCATTGTAGATCTTAAGCCCACTGTGGTGATACATGTTAGTCGAGCCCTGGCTATTGTTCGGCGCCCCTCAGTTGACAGATGCGCACTTCAAGCACATCTTGTGGCAGAGCGCGCAGTGATGAATGAACGCAGCGAGGCCGACTCTCCAAGCAGAGGCAGGGCTCATTTTACGCCACACGGTTCCGCATCAGGCTCTTGTCACTACCGGGTGGAAACCGCTATGCGCGCTGCCCTCGCTTTCTGTGAGCTAGCAGGCAGGCAGGGCCGCACCGCATTTCCTCCTCACCAGTGCCGCAAACCCCGCCCCTGCCGGATGGGATGTGTAACACACCGCTGTCCTCGATTGGCCCAGACACGTGTCCGTCAGTGCTTAGTGCTGCTCCACTGATGGACGGGACGCTGACGGCGGTGGGCGGGCGCAGCTAAGAAAATTATAAGGTCATTTGAATTACGCTTGCTAGTGAGCTTATCGGCTACAATGAACCCAGAAATGATATCAATGGTTGTGACAATGAGCGGATGATGATCGCGGGGTCAAAGTCGACGCTCACAGCCAGGCGTATTTGACTCCCCACCGGAGGGAGAGGAGCGGCAGCAGCAGCTCGTTGTGGCATTACAACAGGAGGGGATCCCGGTCGGTGCGTGTGTCTGTCTCTGCGTGCGTTTCTGTGAGCCTCTGTCAAGCCAAGCGAGCGGCGGCGAGGAGCGGCGAGGACGACCAGGATAGCCTGTAAGCCGATCAAAGCGGAGTCGCACACGACGACTTTCACGTCTGGGAGTTCTGCGCACCTACATGCTGTGACGGTGTGAGCGAGGTATGTACGCAAAAAATAATAATCATCATCCCCCAGAAGCCACAGCCCGAGATGACCGTGCGCCCCGCGGTGCTCAGCTCCACAGATGGCTCTGGGTATTACAAGCTAGGAGAAAGGGGGAAAGAGCCCGGGTATGACTCCTATTGTCCTCTGGCAACCTTGTGCGCAAACGACCCTCTGACGTACCTCGAGAGGTGGCTCGACACTTTAATATCAGGCGGTGCGTGAGAGGTGATTCATGTGAACGTGGACTGCATATTCAGCATGCCTCTTCATCCTAAAAGAGGCGGCTGTCACACTGTCCATCCGCTTCCTTGCTAAGCCGATGCGCGCAATAACGCTGCGCATCCTGCTCCCCGGGCAGCGCCCGTTACCATGATAACCTACATCATGTTAGCGTGATTAACATTGCCCAATACGGATGGAAGGCCCTCTGTGGAAGCGCACATGGCACGATTATCGAGGCGTAGTCTAACCAGCGGTGGGTTGAGCCTAGCTATCGTTTCCACATCCACTACCGCAATATGATGCTACGCGCCTTTTAAATATCCGGGTGTAGCGGCAGCAGATGATGAAGCCTTTTTTCCCTCACTGTGAAGTGGCTGCTGCTTTCTTAACGCATGTCCTTTCACTGGCGTGTGACAAATCCTATCATGTCGATGCGATACATTCACAGTAATTGTCTGCCTGCGTTTTAAATAGCTGCAGACTTATTGGATTGCTATGATAGTGCCATCAGCACCATTGCAGGGAGACAGACAGAGCAGTAAATATCCAGTCAGCATCTTGGCTCTGGAACAAATAGGCAGACATCTTCCCTAAAAAAAAAATGCCCGCTTGTTTTGAACTGACATCCCTGCAGTGTTTTTCTACACAGGCTCATGAATAGATAATAAGTCATGTAAACCTATCGTTTACTGCTTTAAGGATCATCTTCCCAGCTATCAGGTGGCACTGAACACCAATGTCAGCACATGCTGTCCTCTGCTGCTCTCAGCTGTCACTTACAGACAGCCAGCTTTGAGTTAGGATTCCCTCAAGGTCTCTGTAGCCTTGGGTTTTATCCAGCTGCTGGAGAAAAGAAAACTCAGGGAGTGAGGAAATAGATTACACTCATGATGTTTTACATGTTTGTGACCGCTTGATTTCATGCAGGATGACAACACACAGCACAAGACGGTGCAAGCCTGCAGTGTGGCTACCAGAGCTGAGTCAGTGGATTGAAATGGGCGCAGGATGTGTAAACAAAATCATAGTAGATCACATTCCTATGTGGTTGGCTTAAATACCATTGTGAAGATGTTAAACATCCGTTTTCTTTGCTTATGCTAACCACATGTAACCTTTCTCCTACTGAACTGATTGTGTGATTCATCCCAGCCTTTATCTGTATATTTGTGTGCGTGTGCATTCTTTCAGGATGATCCGTCTAGCGTGTTGCACAGCCCTGCTGTTTGTGCTGAGGCTGCTGGTGGGCTTGCCGTGGTACCAGGTTCTCCCGGCCATCCTGATCTTCTACCTGGGAAGTGGAGGATGGAGCTTCCTGCAGATTTTTGCCAAGACAGTCGGCAGAGACTTACAGTAAGTACGGAGAGGGTGTGTATGCGTTGGCGTGGTGCCAGTGGTAATGAAACCTAGAGAAGTCGTTGATTCATTACTTCGGCTTTTTTCATCTGCTGCTTTTCAACCAGTCAGGTCTTTTCTTTCTGTCTGTAGAGCAGTCTGTAAGTGTTTTGACAGTGACAAACTATTTGTTTTTTGGCTCTACACGCCAGAACACTGGACCTGAAGTGAAACAATGACCATGAGGGGAAAGTGCTGACTTTCAGCTTTAATTTGAGCCTGTTAACATCCATATTGGGTGAGCAGTATCAGAACTGGAGCCCTGTCATTGTCTCACGGCTCTGTTAAAATACAATCAGGGAAAGCATGCCTTTTATTGTATGTGAGAGCAGCTAAGAGCCCCCTATCAAATCCAAAGCACTGGATTCACAGCCAATCAACAGCAAATGTGTCACTGTCCAAACACTTACAGGTATCACAACAATCAAAGTCTCTGAAGACAGTTAAAGTCAGCCACAACAAGACCTTGGACATACAACTGTACAACAAACTGTAGTTTCTGGCAAACAGCGGAAGAGTAAATTGTGCTTCATGTTGTTGATAAGGCAGAATAGGGCCATCAAAGATGTTGCAGGTCTTTGCTTACTCCACTGACAGTGACATAACTGTAGATAGGACAGGGCTGTAAATCAGAATGATCATTTATCACCTTTAGACGGACTTTAAAAAAATCTTTTTATGGGTTATGGGCATGCTCTGTCCACACTGCATCTGTTAAATATGCACCATGTAGACAAACCACATGCCTATCAGCTCGAGATATGAGTGCAGACATAACCACTTAAGAGATGTTTCTCTACGTTTGTACTTTTTAAACAGAAAGTGCACACTTTATATTGTGATATTTACTGGAAATGACACAATATAGCCAGCAGCAAGGAGGTTGTTATTAATGATGGTCATTTCCCAGAAACTTACAGCTCCCTGGCGCTCTCCCTCCAGCTAGCTGCCACCCTATTTAGGTTTTTGTAGTGAAGTAAGGTATAGTTTAAATGACTCCTTATTTAAAATTCATGAATCAACCATTCTTCATCCATCGTGGTGCTTTCAAAGCGAGCGGCAGGAATAAATAAAAACAGGGCATCTTACAAAAGTTCAGCTCAAAACAGCAGCGCTGAGTTGCTTGCGGCTAGTCTGAGCATTCTAGTACTATACAATGAAGTCAAACTGAATTTGTCGCTGAAGCTTGCTTGTATCACATTCAGTCAGGACACATGTTGGAGCAAATAAACCAAATATTCAAGTTATCTATTTTTAAAGACAGTAAACAAATTCAGAATACCACCAATTTAAACTATAACAGAATACAGTCACTTATATTTGGTATTTTAAATACGTTACACCCTTTATTGTACTCAGGAACTCCCCAACCCTGACAGTTTGATTATTGAACGTGGAATTTTGTTTGTTTGTTTAGCAAGTAAGGTGTTCTCACACCTTCTAATCCCTCAAAAATGTAGCTCGACATCGTTGACTGAGGGTACCGTTGAAGAACTCGTCTTGACCCGAGGCTCTTCCTCCCCAGGCCTATAGTTAGCGACCAGCTGCATAATCCTGTTGTGCATGTTTTAAAACCTGATATGGCAGGTAGCTTGAAATATCTTGGACAAAGGACAATAGAAAGGACGGGGGGAGGAGCAGACCTTTTAACTGTCTTACCTAAAGCCAATATTTACATTTGGGGGGTGGAGGGGGGGTTACCATGGTAATTGGTTTGTCATTAACTTCCTTTTTTTCCTCAATAGCCGCAGTAATGGTAAAACAGGAAATTGTAAAAGCATTTATGACCTCTTCATGAGATGTGAGCCAAGGTGACCACACCAGTTGTGATAAGCGCTTTTCTTTGACCCACTGTATAAAAAAAAATGGCCGCTGCTCTCTTATTGGTTGGAGATAAAGATAACAGTTTCACAGGCTATATTTCAGAGACAGATCTTAAGCTTGAACTATTTTCTCTTCTTCTTTAGACCTCTTACTTCTTACGCTTTAGCTACCTAGTTGTGTGCACCTGCTCATATGCACATAACCCTCGCTGTAAGTACAGTTCTGATAACGTTTTAGTTATTTGTCAGTGTGCTGATAGTGGCCCCAAGGTTAAAAATTCACTATTCTTGACCCTGTCAAAGCATGTCCTTTTCACAGTGACTCATACATTTCTATTTTGTTATGTACAAAGCTAATATATTAACATTGTAAGAAGCACAGTGGTTCATATTTCAATGCCTTAATAAACTAAAACAACCTCCCAGTATTCATGTTTCTGTCCTTGCAAATGGCAGTGATTGTCACTGGGTGGTTTAGTGGGTGTAAAGCGTCTGTGTTTGCTTGAATTGGTTGTAAATAGAGTTTTTTTTTACCATATGGTGCAGTGCAGTTTGTTGACAATATGAAACTCCACTCAAAACTGTGATTAACATAACAGTAGAATTTAATAATATCAGATCTTTCTTAAAGTCACTTTGCTGACAATATAAAAAATATCTTGGGAGAAATGAATTAATTACACGGTGTAGAGTTCAGGCAGCTCGTCTGTTGCAACAAAATATGCTCCACGCTGCTTTATTGCGGCCATGTGCACTTATGAAATGACGAAAACAACTGCGCAATACTAAATTATGGTCGTCTGGAACTACATGAAGCTGATACCCTGTGTAATGATAAGAAATATCATCATCACGCAACGCAGCCATGAAGTAACCTGGCTCAGTAGATGTTTATGATGTTTCTGTAATTATGCAGTGCTCAAGAGAAAGCCCACTATCTCTGCCTTTGTGCCATAAATGTGAGTTATCGAGTGAGATCCTTCCAGCCATCTCAGTCATAATGTTTTATGCTGAGTGTGGTTACATTTTGCACAAAGTAGGGAATAGGTGACCTAAGTTGGTCAAATATAGCTGTATATTAACTTCAAAGTATTTAGCGTTGAATATCAAAGTATTAAGAATGACAGTATTGGTGCTTTTGAACATTTTGGCCTCTCAGCTACAGGCTATGGACACTTCTTATTACTGCTGACCATTACCCAAAGAATATCCTAAGTTTTTAATTTGATTTCTTGCTATCATGCAGAGATGGTGACTGGTTTTCATATCCGTCACTACAGGGTAAAAATCAACTGCAGAGAGTCGCAGACAGACGTGCTGCAGTTGCAACAGTGAACATTCAGTTAGCTTTATATTTTTGTAAAAGTCATGTTATTGTCCCATATTAAACATGTGCACAAAACACCCACAAAACGTTTCACTCAAGAACAACTACGAAACCAGTCTGAAAACTTGTGTTCCTTGGGAAATGGCAAGCAATAATGAAGGCATGCAATTTGTAGTTAATGAGCTGTAATGTAAAACTAACACAGCTTTGGGTGAGCTGGATTTACCTTTACATCAAAATGCAAATTGTTTTTTGGAAGAGTAATTTTAACTAAGGTAAGGTAACTTTGTTTGTACCTGTAGGTAGATTTGGTTTGCAGTAAAAGATGAGAAATCCTTCGTGACGCATATTTTACAATCAAAACAGACAGTAGACCAAGGGCGTAGGTTTCATTTCAACACTGGTGAGGACACATGTCCAGCAGGGGGGTCCAGGAAAACACTTTCTTGCATTCTGGTGAAGTTTTATGAACCAATTTACAGTGGAAATGTCTTTTATATACAGAAATTAAATCCCAAAAGTCAGGCACAATGGTGACAGTTGACTGCTTTTTAAATTGTTTGCCCTTTAAATGTGTTTCTCCTGCGGATCAACTTTTCTCATTTAATGTTATCTGTGCTGAGTCAACACACGTGTGGGCATAGTTTACGTTTCCATTCTCCTTTGTGTCTTTTGTGTGGGGAGTTAACCTCTTAAAATGTGCACGTGGCACCTGTTCACATCAGTGATAAAATATTTCAGTTAATTTAATTCATAAACCCCTGGACTTTAATGGGTTATATGTGTTTCAGCAAGATTTTTTTGCTCATATTCAAAACGTACCCCATATATCAGGGTTCTCTTAGAAGCTGGGAACAAAGTTATAATATCTTGAGAACAGAGTTGTAAGATAATGAAAATACACTCAGAATTTAATGAGACTATGTTATAATGTTTCAAGAAGAAAAATCTACCTGCCGGCTACTCTGCTGTGCATTAGGTTATCACTCTGCTGCTATGGTAGTATTCCCTTCAGACTGTCTGACAGACACAGAACCCCGTTTGGGACTGTCTCTGGTAAGGACAAAATTTAAGCGTCTGTGCACTGCTCTTCATCAAAGGTGGAAAAACAAAACTAACTGAAAACCCTTTTGAAGCATAATATGGGATTGTCACATTTAAAAGAAATAAAAATAAAATCGCTGTCCCTTGCTGGATCCATACATGATGCAATTTGTCCAGTATTTTAATGCTCAGATATCGGTAGGGACATTTCTGTCCCCCAGGATATTGGTAGGAATGTGTCCTTGCCATTCATGTGCAAACCTGCGCCCTTGCAATAGACAGACATGTTAAAAGTTGTCAGGCTCTTATAATCACTAATAAATACATAAGTAAAAATTGCTTCTATAGCATCTGTACAGTGCTGCTATGTTCAGCTGAGTGATGGCTGGTATGAAAGAAAGCTGTCATATACCACTTTGTTCCACACTTCCATCCAGAGGGCAGAAGTTGAAATTCACAATGCAGTTGGTGGGAGTCAACATTTAAAAATCGAGCCGGCTATCTGCTGTCTAACTGGCTGCGCTCTCATTCAATGACATTTTCTCTTCCTCCTTCAGTGCGGCAAGTGTGCTATTGAGGGTGAAGATGAATGTCAGACGCCACCTTAAAGAAAAGAACACCATTCCCAAGATCTTTGCTGAAACAGTTCAACGCCACGGGGACAAAACGGCACTCATCTTCGAGGGGACCGGGGAGAGGTGGACCTTCCGGCAGCTGGATGAGTACTCCAACAGAGTGGCCAACCTGCTGCTGGAGCGGGGCTTCAGGGTAGGTCCATGCATCTTGTTCCACAAACATTTTGCTGAACTGGTTCTTTTACTTTTTAAAACTTGCAGGTGTTGTTGACACCCCTGTATAGAGACTCAGAATCAGCTGATGACAGTTTGACGAGCCCCTCCTTTTGTTGTCTCTCTCTTCAGGAGGGCGACGTGGTGGCCCTCTTCATGGAGAACAGGTCCCAGTACGTGGGCCTCTGGCTGGGCATGGCCAAGATCGGAGTCGAGGCCGCTTTGATCAACTTCAATTTGAGACTAGAGGCCTTGGTCCACTGTGTCAACATCTCCAATGCCAAGGCTGTGGTGTTTGGCGCGGAGCTGACTGATGGTAAGAGGGGGGAGGCTGGACAGGGGGATGAAGCAAACGTGGCTGCAGATTTTCTTAGCTGTAGTTGCGATGTTGTCAAGGTAATAGCCAAAAAATATGTACACCACTGTCTTCTGCTGATAAGTGCCGTAATGTTTCCGCTGTGATGAGAGAGGTGAGTGGTGTGGGGAGAAAGCAGGTCATGAAAGATAGATGGGTTTTAGAGGAGGTGTCTCTATAATATCAGTGGGGCTTTAAATGGCTGATGAGAGGAAAGAAGCGAAGAGGTAATGAAGAGGGAGATGTCTCCATCATGAGTCTGCAGCGTTCAAGGTCTGAGCTGGTCAGAGAACAGAACTGATGAATGGTAAACGGCTACAAGGTGTTTATGTATAATAAAATGTTTTTTCTTCCACTTAGTTCTGGTCTCAATAGATAGATTTAAGAATTAAATTAACTCTAACAAGATCACATGTGTTGGTGAGTATTTCTGAATGTCCAAACAAAACTAATAACCTGCTCTAATGTCTAATCTACTAACCAGCATTGCATTATTAAACATGCCTAGTATTGCTTAGACATGGGGGCCACTGATGATATGAAATTGCAGCAGCTCAGTTGAACGGTCAAACATAAATTAGGGATCTATTTCAATCTCCTTGTGACCTTCTGGGTCCCTGCCCAATCTGAAAAGCCCTGATCTCAACAGCTATAAAGAGTGAATGAGTTCTGAGCTGCTCATCATGGGATTGATGGAGCAGTGTAAGTGTTGGATCCTGGACTTGATGTGTGCTTTGTGCCTTTAAGTAATTGGAAGTGCAGCCTCTTTGCTGCAGAGGAGGCTAATGTAGAGCCAGTGGAGTTGGTGCTAACCCAGCTGACACAAGGCTTTTAAATAAAGATAGTGTTTGTTTTCTTTTTTCAGGGGAAAATATGGATTTCAATTTGTGTTTTATCTTCTGCTTCACTCACAGTAGCATATTGTTTTGTGGTGCTTATATTGTACCACATGACGTCCTCTTTTCTTTTTGGTCGGTAAAATGAATCAAACTTACTTATCTGTGTTTCTCTTACTCTGGTAGCGGTGTCCGAGATCCACAGTTCAATGGGGAAGACAGTGCAGATGTTTTGCTCCGGAGACTGGGACCCCAAACGAGTCCCGCAAGGAACCGAGTGCCTAGAGCCCCTGCTGGAGGGCGCCCCATCTCACCTGCCAAGCAGGCCACAACGATGCTTCACAGGTGAGAACACAATGAACCAATCTTAGTTACCTAACAATGTTAATAACTACAAGAAGTTCATTGAAAGGTTTACTAAGCAGTATTATCGGTTACTGTTTGTGAACATGTTTGCCAGCAAAAGTGAAAGCCAAGTCTAGATTCACTCTCACTATATTTGCATTTTTTTGTCGCTGTGTCTCCTGGATGCCTGCTGCTGATGGCCCAGCACCCGGTTGCCACTTTTTGATTAATCCCTAACCGTAGCCAAGCGCTGTAGGAGTACACACACCCATAAACGTCCCAAACACAGTAAATGCAGGCAGAGGGCAGAGTGTCTGCAGAAAAATACACCGCCACACACTTCTGGTGGCTCAAAAGTGATAAATGAGAGGGATTACTTTTGTTTGAGTCTGTTTTTTTTTTTAGGAAACTTCTGTGAAGTACACCTCAACAAATAGTCATTTTACAGATGCTCTCAGGAGTCACTTTAGGTGATATTTTTCCATGGTGTAGGCCCTGATCACACAGAAAGTGTTTTAGCAGCTGGAGGTGCCTTTTTGTAATTGTGTAAATTTGTTATTGCTTTAATGAGAATGAAGCCTTTTGCTCACGTTTTCTGCATTGCGATGCGCCTCGCCTTCTGTGCTCAAGGCACCTAGCGTTTTTGCTGGAGCGCACTGAACTCCTCGAGTTGAAAAAACCTCAACTCAGAGTGGAAAACAACCCCACATCATCTCTTTTTTTGTCATCTTTTTCCCCCTATTGTCCAATTGGATGATTTGAGAGGCGGCGGGCCTTCTGTAGTGGTCAACAAGTTAATAGTTGGTAAACAGTGGAGGAGAAACTGGAGGTAGCGGTTGCCAGTAGGGCTACAACTATTAGTCGACTAATCAACTATTAAAATAATCGGTGACTATTTTGGTAGTCGACTAATTGGTTTGAGTCATTTTTCATAGGAAAGTACTATAAAAGTACCCCAAAATACTCTTATTGCAGCTTCTTACGTTCAGATATTGGCAGCTTTACACACTCTCCAATGACGGTGAGCTAAAACCCTTTGGCGTGAGTAGTACGAAACAAGACATTAGATGACATAATTCTGGGGTTTGGGAGAGACAGACGAACATTTTTCAACATTTCTAAACATTTTTAGATAAAATGATTAGTCGACTAATAGAAGAAATAATCGACAGATTAGTCGACAATGAAAATTAATCGTTAGTTGCAGCCCTAGTTGCCAGATAACCAGAGCTATACGGCCTGACGACAGACAGCAGGTCGTCAAACTGCCCCCGAGTCATCCTAAAATCATCGAGGCGAAGCTCTTGGACCAACTGGTGGTGCTCCCCTTTTTTAGAGTCTAATGTACCCACACAGATTTCCGTTGCCCTGTGCCCAACAAACTATTTGCTGACAGCCTCTCACTCTCAACTAGAGCTACAGCAAGTACCCTCTGCCTCAACATTTTAGGAATTAGATACTTATTACTGTGAAATAACTAAAATAAATAAATAAACAGTAGATTGAATACACAGGAAGGTTAGAATAAGGAGGTGAGTGTGGTTGCCTGGCAACAATTCAAAGGCGCAGCAAGCTTTTTTTTTTTTTTTTCTCTTTTCCACTACTGGCATTCAATTCTTAAAATAAGCAGCCTGCCAAACGCTTTCTGTGTGATCAGGGCCTAATTCAGCCCCCAAAACCACATGTCCTTGTCAGTAATGCAACTGTCAAATTTCTGTCAAATTCTCAGCACTTACTCTAACCAAATAAACACAGCAATTTCAAAAAAGTAATTTGTTTGCCGTTACTGATAGTGCATCATCACAGACCTGTTGACAAGTGATAAGTAATACTTTTGGGACCAAGCAATGACTAACAGTCAAATAAATGGCATCATTCAATCGTACTAAAAAATGAAACACTTGCACTGAACTGAAATGTCAAGAAGAGTTTCGTTTTTGTTTATTTGTAATGTAGGTATATTAGATTAGACAGTGTCAGTGTTCCATTAGTTTCAATAATAATGTTTTAATTCTATTTAAAATATTTATGACTGCAAATAAATACAGAGGCCAAACAGAAACTTTAATTCACCATATTTATTGGAAGTAAAAGTAATCACATGATGCTGATAAGCTTTAACAAAGGAAGCATTATCTACCAAAATCCGCCACTCTTTTAACCATTATCATCATGTTGAATCACTGATGACTCATCACGAGAGATTATATGGGTAGCTTGTTTCCAAGGCAACAGGTATACAGTACACGGGTCAAAGGGAGAACGAATTTTATACACAATATTAACCAATCAAGTCACGTAATTGTTATTTATATCACAAGTTTGCTTTACAACAGCCAGTAGAAGATATTAAATACGTGGAATATGTATGTATGCACAGCTATGCAATGAGCTGTTATTGAGAAAAATGAATCCAGTCCCAGTTGCTCACTTACTTTTGCCCTTGAACACTTCTGTAATCACTGATAGCCACACAGGCAGTTGCACCAATAAAACCTGTGACCTTTGTTCATGCTTACTCTCGGCAACACTCGCCACCCACACAGCTAATTTGCTTATGCCAAACAGCTCAGTGAAAGGGGTTGTAGTACGTGCATGAGGCAAGGTAGCACAAATCCACCATAAGATAGCTCTCTGGCCATATATCAGAGCTCAAAGTTGTATTTCTTTTGTGTAGCAGTGGCTGGAGTTTATTAGAGATGAAATCAGTTGTGAGCTGGAAGACAAAATCCAAACACAGGTGGTCTATTGTGATGTCAGAGACCTCTCAACCTCAGGTAGAGCTAATTTGCATTCATAAAGATGCTGGACGTTTGGTCTGAACAAGATCTCGGTGTTTAACCACTTTGCTTGCACATTGCAGTGTTTCCCTGAGAAAAAGGGGACTTAATGGCCTAATTTTACAGTCTTTAAAAGGGATTCTGCTTCATTCTGCGTCTGTCCTCCAGCACTGTAACTTAGTCAAAATGAGCTTGCAATCAAAGCTGTGAAAAGGCCTGTAATTAAGTATCAAAGCCGAGCACTTTCACACCAGCGCAGCTAATCAGAAGTGAGCATTCAGCAACGCGTTTATGTCAAAAAGAGTTTATTTACACACTTAAAATGCCACAACCTGTCATAGCATATTTAGTTTTTGACATGTGAGTGATCCCACTCTCACTCTACTGTCTGTTTCAGATCGCCTGTTCTACATCTACACGTCAGGAACCACTGGGATGCCTAAAGCTGCTATTGTTGTGCACAGCAGGTAGGAAGGAGCCGTGCGGCTACAGTAACTAACAGACACACAGGAACTGCAGCTGCTCTCTTTGTTGATCTATGTCGCTTTCATGTGCAGTATAAATACTGTTGAAAGAGAACGTTAGAGAAATAAATAAAACTTGTTGGTTTTGTTTTGACTTATTTTACTTTTTTCATTTCAGGTACTACCGCATGGCAGCCTTGGTGTATTATGGCTTTAGGATGACATCAGATGATGTGCTGTATGATTGCCTTCCACTCTACCACTCTGCAGGTAAAACTGTGACTGTGTGTGATTGAAGCTTATGTCAGGAAGTCTATCTGCTCTTGTTCCCTACAGGAAGTTAAGTTGCTTATAGTGTTCATCTTGGTTCATCTTGAAACAGCATTCAGTCTAAAGGCCCAGACACACCAAGTCAGCTTCAGAGAACTCTCCACACCAGCAGATGGTGGTAGTCTATAATCCTCATTCAAAAAGGGAAACTGGGAGACGGTCTTGATGCTAGTTATCCAGTTAGCATACTAACAACACAGCACAATGTTGAAAGAACAGAGCATATTTATCGTGCACCAGTGAACAGTGACACAAACCATCAGGAGATGTTTCTGCTAAAGCGCTCAATGGCAAAAGAAAAATTATCTTACCTTCTGTAACAAGTTTGTTTTGGTGCCACTCCCTCTCGACTTAAGTTCTTTGCCCACATTTCTCACTTCGGTTTCTCTTCTCGTGCCCTGAGCTGAACTGCCAATCAGAGTGATTTCATTCACTGATTCGATCTCCGCTGCTGCCGATGCCAATTCAACATGTTGAATTAGCCAAAAAAAAAACAACAGGGGCCGATGAGGTGCAGGACACACCGCACTGATAAGGGTGGCAAACGGACCAACTCTGACCGACGGCCAACCATTGACTTGGTGTGTCAGGGCCATTAAGATAGTGGATAAAGCTAATCGGCAGCCACAAAAAGTGGTGCTAATCTTCACCTGTGTTTTTGAATGAGTGTCTTTTCTGGCGCACATTAAGTCTCAGTGGGCCTCGATCACCAACAGTTCTTGGGAAAAAAAAATTCTAAATAAAGTTAGCCTATATTAATGGCAACCATGTCATCTAATAATTAGTGATAAATCATGCTAGAAAACATCTCGGGCAGGTTGGACAAAAAGCATTCTCGGAACGCATTGGCTGTATTTGGTGTCTGACTTCCGGCAGATGGCGATACAGCCTCTGGGGGCAGACCCCCGATTTTTTGGCATTCCGGTTTGATTTGGGTGGAGGAGGCGAATTTCCGTTTCCGACTTCCGTTTATATATATAAGTAAATATGCTGAACCATTGCGATGGATTCAGAGTTTGCAGTGACGGCAATTATGTTCCGCCTCGTTAGTTCACCGCACAGAGCGTTTAACCTGGCAACAACTGCAGCCGGCTCAAACGTGATTGGTCAATATCACGCGGACTACAAACAGCCTACAACCGGAAACCAGGGCTCTTACGCTCTTCTTCCGGAGGCAAGATCTCCGGGGTTTGCCTACAGACTCTACATTCATACACACTGAATGTAGAGTCTGTATATAGAGACTAGACAAAAAGTGACAAAGCAGCATTCCAAGTGAGTTACAGAAGCATTGCGTCAAATAGTCACCTTCCACCTTCTCTGCCCCGCTATCTGTCTCTCGCTCTTGCAGACACAGGCACACCTTGGAGAGTGCTGCGGCTCTCGTCTCTGCTCTCAGTTCTGAGAATTGTGCAACTATAATATCTAAAGTTTGCGGCCGAGTAGTTGAAGGTGCATATTTTTAGCATCCCATGCATTTTTTTGTGTTATTTTATATCCACTACTGACGCTACTGAATATGACAGCTCGCTTGGTGTTCACTTTCTGCAGAAGCTTCTCCACTTCATAACTACTTCAGGTTTTTTTTTTTTTTTTTTTTAAACAGGCTCGTGTCATTATTTGCGTTGTATTTACTGATGCTAATTAGGATCAACTGGCCTGTGCTTTCAACTTGCAAGCAATAGGTTTTGTTTATATAAGAACACAGGCTCAAACAATTCTGTGGTTTAAGAACATGTCATGAATCTGACGCAGACCTTTCTTAAGACCTTTCTTTCAAACAAATTTAAGAAAAACTTGGTGAATGAGGCCCAGTGTTGTTGACTTCTCCTGCTAACAGAAAATGGTGACAAGTTGCATGTTGTTGCTTTATATTCTTTGTCTTTGTATGTGTCCATGTTGAGGCTTGCATTCTGTGACCACAACAATCCATATGTCTTTGTCCACAGGTAACATTGTGGGAGTGGGCCAATGTATCATACATGGCATGACTGTAGTCATCAGAAAGAAGTTCTCCGCCTCGCGTTTCTGGGATGACTGTGCCAAATACAACTGCACTGTATGTATAATGTATATTACAAGCCATTGATCTGGTGTGCATAGCAGTTCACCACAATTTCAGTGTTGTTCAAAAGATGTCTTTCCCGTCTCTTCCTTTAAAAAATAATCTGTGTTATGCTATCCATAGTTAATCTCTTTGAATCCCTTTTTCATTATAATAAGCTTGGTATTAAATCAGTAATTAGTCTGTTCTTATATCCTGTCTCATCTCTAAATGAATTTTTGTCACGACCATCCAGATTGTGCAGTACATTGGTGAGATCTGCAGATACCTGCTGAACCAGCCAGTTAAGGACACAGAGAAGCAACATCGGGTGCGCATGGCACTGGGCAACGGCCTGCGCCAGTCCATATGGGAGGAGTTCATGAAGCGTTTCAACATCCCACAGATAGCAGAGTTCTACGGAGCCACAGAGTGCAACTGCAGTCTCGGCAACTTCGATAACAAGGTGTGAAGGTGCAGCAAAGTAGTGTTGATGCACTGACCCTGCTGAAAGCTTTGTGGTTGTTAATATTTTTTCTCTATGCTCTAGGTTGGAGCGTGTGGCTTCAACAGTCAGATTCTACCGTTCATCTACCCCATCAGACTGGTGCGGGTTGATGAGGAGACCATGGAGCTCATTAGGGGACCTGATGGTGTCTGTATTCCCTGTAAACCTGGTGGGTTTACTCTTTACTCATATAAAACACCAACTTTACACTTTGTACATACAAAGTTGTGGTGTTGAGCAGAAAAACACATCAGGGGCGTATGCAGCTGCTCATATATTGCCATCCATATCATATCATCGCTGAAATAAAGCTGAACACATAATCCACCTTAATATGCTTGTTCATAAGAATAAGAAATATTGAATGAAAGGAAATAGCAATATATGTTAAAGGAATACTTCACCCCCCCAATGACCATTTCTTTATCAGTTGCTCAGACAGTATTACACTGAATTTGTGAAGAAATTTTTTTTTTTTTTTTTTAACATGCCTTCTGTGAACGAAGAATCCAAAAACAAAGAGCATTTTAAATGAACTGAAGTAATGGGGGTTTAACAACAGCAAAAGTATATTAAAATATCTGTTTACCAACTCTCATACATCTCGTGCAGTATAATCAAAGTCTCATTTATCCAGTTGTATGCTCAGTACCTCCCAAACAGACAGCTCTTTATGATGTGGAACTGAAATGAAAGTGAAACTTATATATTCTCTCTTCAAAGCCAGACTCCATTGACAAAATTTTATATACTTTGATGAATCCAAACTAACGTATTTATATAAAAATGGTCATTTGGAAGGTGAAGTATTCCTTGAAGTCAAGTATTCTACGGTTGTGCAGAGTTCATTTGCGGATTACTCGCTGCATTACCTTGAAATAGTGAAGAAAACTCAGTTTTTCTCGTATGCCTCCACAGTGAACAAAGAATCCAAAAAGCCGAACATTTGTCATCAAATAAAGTCAAACAGCAAAACTTTATCAAAACATCCATTTCCAAACTCTCAACTTACTCATGCAGTTAAATCCAAGTCTCCTTTATTCAGTCTTATGCTCAGTACTTCTCAAACACATGCATTTTCATCAGAACATTACAATATTAAAAACCTCTGTCTACAAGTAGCATGCCCTGAGTGTGCCTGAGCATGTGTGTATGTATGAGCTCGGGTTGTGCAGAGTTCAAACGCAGATGCATTCCCTGGCATGCTAGTCGGCCGCGCATAAGACTATTTGTACTGGTGTGCTTTTAAATCATAATGCTTAAGCAAAAATGCATGTGTTTGGTACGTACTGAGGATATGATCTGATATGATATAATCGCCAGTCATACATTCATAAATTCTTTTGTTCTTACTCTCTAGGTGAACCTGGGCAGCTAGTCGGCAGGATCATTCAGAATGATCCCCTTCGGAGGTTTGACGGATATGTCAACCAATCAGCAACCAGCAAGAAGATTGCTCATAGTGTTTTCAAGAAGGGAGACAGTGCCTATCTCTCTGGTTAGTGTCACACACACACACACACACATACACACACACACACACACACACACACACACACACACACACACACACACATACACGTTGTGGTATTCACCATATTCTTTGCTGACTGACTGAATAAATACAATCTGTCACCCTCCTCTCACCAGGCGATGTATTGATCATGGATGAGTGCGGCCACATGTACTTCAAGGACCGCACAGGAGACACTTTCCGCTGGAAAGGAGAGAACGTCTCAACAACCGAGGTGGAGGGAACTCTCAGCAGGCTGCTAGACATGAAAGATGTAGTTGTCTATGGAGTGGAAGTACCAGGTAAAAATCTGTCAACATACTTGCTTGATTTTCCTCAATTTTCCACCCAAAGACAGTTGTCATTTCGGTTTAGTTTAGAGCTGGGCAAACAACATATCTGCAGTGTGTGTGTCTTTTAAAATAGGTCACTGCTGTGTGTACAGAGAGATGAGTGGAATGCTGAACAGATATTTCACAAGAGCCATACTGCGTTAAATACTAGTTATCACAGCTGCAGTGTCTCGGCTTACTCTTGACTTATTGTGACATTAAATGATTTATAGCATTTTAAAGTGCCATTACATGTAAAGCTGAGCTGCCGTTGAGGCTCTGCAGACAAATCACAGATGCCACTTTATAGTTGCTGTGATTAGATTAGATATGGGATAACTTTATTAATCTCCAAATCTAGTCTGACATGCACGGTGACGAATAACAGAAGATACACAAGTCAGACAGATCACAGCAGACAACATATGAAAGACAAACTGCCACAACAGTAATAACACTAAAGGCCCAAACGCACTTAAGTTTTGAAGTACAGCTATTCTTTTAAATGGTCAAACACGCACTTTAAGTGTTATGAGGTGCGTCAAACCGCTTTGACGTCATGCCCCTACTGCGATCTTGTCAAAGAAGGACCAACCAATGCGGTTATTTTCTGCAGCTGCAAAACCTCTGTGGAGAGAGCTAAAAGAAATAAAAAGGTAGGTATGTTTTCCCCAGAGGACAATATATATTTTTTTGAAAGATGAACTGAGATGTCTGGTCTTTAGTGGCTTTACTGGTGTTCTACTGCCAACTAACAGACAAATGCAGCAGCACACACCCAACAGCTGCCCTCCTTCCTTATGTAACGTTGTAGGTTACTAGCATAGAAATGTACAGAAAATCAGTGGGAGTATCTGTAATATGAAAAATTTGGCTAGATAGTGACCTTTTCCTAAAATACCGCTGGTTCTGTGGTGCTATTTCAAATCTGATGCCTGCAGTGCACCCAAAGGTGTTGGTTTTGTGTCAGCATCGGGACACATATGAAGCAGGGGGTTTGGGGGTCCTCTGCCAGAAAATTTTGAACATCAAACACTTCATTTCCTGCATTTTTGTGCCTTTTTTGTGTCAATTTTTTTAAGTAAATGTCTTCAATCTTTTCAAAATAAAAGTCTTCTGCAATTCAGTGTTTTTATCTAAATATTGAGGGGGACATTTCCCCTGCTTCCCCCCGAAATCTATACCAATAAATGAGCCATAGGAGCATCTATTGACTCACGACAACAGATATTCCAAGAGGATAGTAGTGTTGCTCAGGAGCTCGCACTAAATAAAAAGGCAGTATCTTAATACAATCATTTTTATAGAGAGAAGTATCAAGAAGTGTCTCTTTCAATACAAGCAGTATATGAGGGGAGCACAAGTGAGATGTTGTGTGAAGTCACAAGAAGAGTTCTGCACAGCATTCATGGCCTCGTTGCACAAACACAAGCATCTGTCTGACCTTATAACTTAGCGGTCTATAAGATTAATCGTCTGACATGCCCATTTCTGTGTGCACAGGAGCAGAGGGAAAGGCTGGAATGGCAGCCATCGCTGATCCGTCTCACTCCACTGACCTGGAGAAGTTTGTGAAGGACATGGAGAAGGCTCTGCCTCCGTATGCCAGACCTGTATTCCTCCGCTTCCTTCCGGAGGTCAACAAGACAGGTAAATGCTCTTTTCACTGCAATAGGTGTCAGAGTATAATTGTAAAAAGATTTTTAGAAGCAGAGCAATTTTATTTCTGTGCAATTGAAACAAAACAACAGGTATTAGACCACAAACCATCGTAGCTGGCCTCTGATGTGTCCTAGGTGTATTTTATTTTTTTGATAAGACTGTACGTCAGACAGTGATGACTGTTATGTGGAAATCTTAAAGGAGTCAAAGTACAGTGTCCATCCATCTGTTTTCTGCTGCTTATATGAGGTTAAGCAAGGTAGTCCAGAAGTCCTTCTCCCCAGCAGTGTTTCCTGAGGCATCCCCAATTCAGATGAGATAATTACTCCACAGTGTTCTGGGTCTCCTACCAGTATGGCGTGCCCAGAAAACCTCCAAAAGAAAAGCACCCGGGTAGTCATCCTCATTAGTTTTATCAGGCTATCAGCCCAAAACCCCCAAATATTTGTATTACTTTCATATAATAATACAAATGACAGAGAAAAACAGGAAGTCCTCACACGTAAGAGGCTAAGACCAGAAAATGTTCGTCTTTTTTCCATTGACAGATAGTTGGGATTAATTTTCTGCCAATCAACTGAGTGATAAATTGACTAATGCCATGTTCAGACTGCCAGCCCGAATTATTATTATTATTTTTTTTTTTTTTTTGGCATATCCAGCTTGCAGCCAGATTGATTCTCAGAAGTCTGGACAGTAAAAAAAAACACATGAAATGCAAACCACATTTGGTGTTGGTTGGAAATGCAATTCCAATCAGATTACTACAGATGCATGTCAGTCCAGACGCTCAAATTGGATTTCAAAATGTCTTTGAACACGACACACAGCGACAACATCATATCCAGGGTGACAGAAGTGCTGAGCAGATTCATGCTGCTACTAGCAGAGCTCTATGAGGGACAACATGAGGAACAAGAGTCCGTGGATAGATGCCAAAGAAATTGTTTGGAGGACAAAATGATAGACCTCCATTTGTCAGGCTTCCACTTTGAAGAGCTGCGTCACCGGCATTGCCACGTAGTTACTGACTCATACGGCATTACCATAGCAACCCCTGCAGATAGGTTGTGTACGTCTAGACATGCAAATCTGATCCAATAATAATAATAATAATAATAATAATGCATTTTATTTAAAGGCACCTTTCAAAACACTCAAGGACACCTTAAAAGGCACAGTGAAAAAACAAGCAGCAATGTATCCATACATCATAAAGTCAATCAAATCAGTATGTACAGTAATAAGTCAATGAAATAACTAGACAAAAATCATAATCATAAAAACTAGGTGTAAAATCGTCGTCATAAAGTCATCATCAGTGCAAATCTCAATGTGTGTGTCAACATTAGCTCAAACCGAATATGCCAGCTTGAAATGATTATACCCGCTGCTTCTTCCCACATTAACCTGAATAACAAACCAGGGCTTGGAGCTCCGGTTGGATCCATACATACTGGGTGTGTTAGTAGCTGAGTGAAGTGGAGCCTGAGGAGTTAGCCCCCGCTTTCACTGCAGGCAGATTCACTCACCACAGGGGCGAGGAAATAAAACCTAAACAGCCAGCTTAGTTTAGCAGTTAGCAATGTCTTTCACTCACTCTCGGTCTCTGCTGTGTTTAGCTATTTCCCTGCTTTCCTGTTAGCATTAGCACTTACTCGGCTGCCACGCTAACGCTCCAACTGAGCCGGGAGCCGGGCTAACGCTTCTCCGCCAGGCTCAGTGAGTTGGAGCCGAGAAGCGTGGGGACGTTAGCGTTAGCCGGCTGCTATGCTAACGTTCCGGGAGCCTGCTTCTCGGCTCCGATTCACATGAACGTGCAGCCGGACCGGCTTGTAAACAATGGGCTGGAGATCAACACAGAGAGAGGGTGTGTGAGGTCATGCTATACTCCAGATGAAATTACACCTCTAGTTCTTCACATAGCAATTTTTTAATTCCTTCAATCTAGAAATGATGAATTTCGCTTATTGCCCCTTTAACGCTGTGTTTCTATATTTTTTAAAGCAGTAAAGACAGTGAAGTACGGTTATTCTAAGACATGTTAATGGCAGCTTAATTGGGAAAATGAAACACCTACATATTTCTCTTTCTCTTTCTTTCTCAGGAACGTTTAAGTTTCAGAAGACGGACTTGCGCCGGGAAAGCTTCGACCCCACTGTGGTGTCAGACAGACTGTACTTTATGGATTCCAAAAGAGGGTGCTATGTGCAGCTGGATGAGGAGCTTTACCGCTCCATACTGTCAGGGAAACACAAATTGTGATGAGCAGGCTGACCACTACATCTACACATGTACACATAGACACACACGCATACAGAAAAGACATTAATGTGTGACCAGGATAGAATGCAGGACCTCGCCCCAGTATACAATGCATTTAAAGTAATAGCCATACACACTCCGTGCATCCGTACTCATATGCCAACACATACACACACATTATATTCCCCAAACCCACTTTGCTCTTTGTAATCCCTAAAACAGACACACACACACACAGCACCACTCCATCCATCCCCGGCTACCCCTCTCGCTACCTCAGCAAACACAGAGAGAGGCACAAACCTAGTAACCAGGTCGATTTGGTAACTTGAAACCACCCTTCATAGCCACACACTCCCTGCCCACACAGGCCTCAAGACAGCCACGTCTGGCCATCCTGGTCCATCAAACCACGTGTTGCTGGGGGACACTCCTTGTGGGGACGCAGAGTTCAGGCTCCCTGGCAACCAGAATGCAAAACTTGAAACTGCAGATAACCACAGACTTAGAAGGATGCTGAGAAGAATGTGGATTCAGTACAAAAAGTGTGCACAACAGAGGGACCTACGAGGACCTAAACTGTCACTCGGTTCGTTGTATCGTCAGCGAGATTGTTTTGTGAAAGACTGAAGGCTCTACCGTCGACTCAACCTGCACAATTAGCCCGCAGTGATAACCCTGTGTGACAGCTTTACTCTATCTGAGGTTAACTGTGTCCTCATTTCTGCCCTTGAGATGAAATGAGTAAAGGACACCAAGTTTTTTTTTAAAAAAGGGAACAACAGAAGGATGTGAGGGATTTTGGAAAGCATTGGACGTGTAACCCACGGTTACAGAAGTTAAATTTAGACCAGTGGCTGAGGCGGAAAGATCTACTAAAGTGCAATAGGGCTCCAGCGTTTGCAGTGCAATAATCAGCCGCACCACAGGAGAGCTGATATAAAAAACAAAGCTTTGTATTTAAATATGTCACACCAAATATATTTAAGTTGTAGTGCTTGTTTACATATTTAAGAAAATATGGAAGTTTTAGTAATTTATGTTTAAGCTTTCTCTTTTGTTATAGTGCAGGTTATTTTTGCTTTACGTGTATCCAAATCTTCAGTAACTTTTGAAGTCCTCAAAAATGAAGCTGCAGTATGCATTTTATATCAGCTGCTGGAACACAAAGTCAAGTGGTCTGACTGATCCAACCCTGGGCTAAATCATTGGGGCTATTTCTGTAAACACATGCTGACATGCAGTGTGTTTGTGTGGCTGTGTTGTGCAGGTTTTGTCCGAAAAGGTAGACTGTCGTACGGTGTGTGTATATTCTTCTGAAACTGAAAGAGGACTTTACTGGAGATAAAGAAGCACCAAATCGCACCATCAGCGAGGACTTGTGTTTTCAACAATACTCTGGTGCTAAAGAAGGATGTTCTGCCAGACACAACAGAGCCGAAAGATCCAAAGATTCAAAGGCGCGAGTGGGGACGTTGTGACGGAGGGGGTTGCGTCGAAATGGAACAGTAGAAGAAGAAGAAACCGTGCTTTGTCATCGATGTTTTGTCTGTTGCTTGCACTAGCTGTCATCAGAGGTTGTAGCAGCATGAATGAGCATCATCAACCACGCAAGCAGAGCACTGTGCCTTACTGTGAGTTCACCTCCCAGATTCACAGGCCCTGGCCCACATCATAGTACCTGTCTCATCTGTCTTCAAGTTCCCCGTCATAATAACCTCGCAAAGCTGGCCTAAATCGTGGGAGCTCATACTTTTATTCTTAAAAATGATCTGCGTAGAATCCATGGCAGCACAGCGACTGGCGCCTTCGTCCTGCCAGGTGCAGGAAGAGGTTGTGATGATGTCTAAGTGGGCAAGAGTCCAAATTTTGCAAGCAGTGGCGCCCCCAGGGTGGGGCATGGCCTCCCTGATAAAACAGCTATCCCCAACACTTGCGAAAATAATAGGAGGCCAGTATCATCATCTTTGAGAGGCTTTGTCTCACTCATTTTTTAAGCTAGCCCAAGGTATTGGTATCTTGTGAAACTAGACAACCTTAGGCATCAATTGGTACCGCCCACATTGGCAAGGCGGGGCGGGGGCTGAATGAAGCCTTGCAATAAGGTTAAATTTTGGTGAGGGAACAACTGGCACATTTTCAAAGGGGTCCCTTAAAATGTCACGTCAAGATATCTCAGTCTTTTTTCACGAAAAGGACAACCACCCTGTTTGAAGAACAAAGAATCCTCTAAAAGGCTTGGATGGTATCTAATTTTTAATACCTTCATACGTTCCTGAAATTTCACCAGGGTATACATTATAAGGCAGTATTATTGTGCGGCACTAACCCAACCCCACGACTAGCGAGACTTAGCTTCTGCAGTATAATAAATAGTAGGTATATTTTCCTTATTTAACAACAGAATACAACAATTCAAGTTTCTGTCTTTAAACACACAAAGACTAACGTAATTGACCTGTTAACCCACAATTAAACATACTTCATTCAAACATGACAGAAACAAAATTAAACTTACCAAAACTGACTTGGTTAGTCTTGTTAGTCCTTTAGGTAGTTAGTCCACTGTCCCAACAATGAGCAGCTCTGATTTGGTCGAAATAAACCATTAATTTACCGAGTTAGATGTAAAAATGTGCCATTTACAGTACTGTAATGTTATCCCCACAACCACCAGCTGCCTGTTCCACCAGTGGAGAGTAGAGACTGACCTCTGGTGGTGAGTGCTGTTCACTACACACAATAAGTTTAATAGAAAGAGGACTGACTGAATTTTTGTCGGTATTGAAAATCATAAAGTCAGGATTTTTTAATACCTTGGTATACCGTAATACCATGATCTTGCCCAAGCCTATCAGCAAACATGCACTGATACTTACTACATTTGTTCCACTATCAGTCTGCGCACATCAGATCTTTAGTAATGTTAACTGTAAAATAAGAAACCAAAGTAATGTGTGATTCCTTAAGTCTCTTATTGACCTAGTTTTCAACAAGCCTACGTACTTTAACAGCATAATCAAATTCCTGAAATTCAGTTATGGTTTTTTGATGTGCCACCCCAAGATTGTCAGTGGCCCTTTCCGGGGCAAAATACAAAATATTTCTGGGGGCGCCACTGTTTGCGAGGCTGCTGTCACAGCGTCTTGTCTTCCTTTGAGTCTCTTCCGGTCTTAGTCCAAACTGTAACCTTAATTTATCTTCTAGGTATTCGTTACTTGTTTTTTTTTTTTTTTCTTCTTCTTTTTTGGGGGGGTTGTCTTATAGATATTGTATGCCCGAGACTCCGTTTGCTCAGCACCTTTACTTCACGCCTTCATCATCTGTCTGCCAACCACTGGTCCTTTCCCTTCATCCATCTCTATTCTCTTCCCTCCCTGTCCTTGGCCCTCCATCCCTCCGAGCTGGCACCGCCGTTTGATCCTTTCTGTCTGCGTCAGGTACCGAGCCTCTATTCTCTGCCATGTCTGCTTCATCTTGTTGTGCTGATGTTCAGACAATGGTTTAAACTGTAGTTATATTCATTCCTAATTGGAGTTTGTTTAGTGTTTGATGGGGCGGGCTTTTTTAAGATTGTTCTGGTGACCTAAAGCTCCAACTACACACTCAGAATTGTTCGCAAATATCTTTTGCCGATGTGTGTTGTGCGTAGTCTGCCATTACCCTGTGACTTCTTGTCTTACTTTTGCAACTGACCACATCCCAGGCCACCTACAGTACAGCCAGGCTGGCCGTCGCCAACAGTGGTTGTGTAACTGGCTGTAGTGTAGAGGACTTATTCGTCATTAGTTTTCTTGCAGCAACGCTTTGTTGTTCTCCGCAGACTGATTCTCGATATCTTTAAACGGCTTTTCTTAGTTGGTACTTTGCACTGACTGACACAGTTGACCTTGGCGGCTGCAGCCTGCTGACAGTGATCGTCAAAGTTGCTCTCACCTATTATTTCCCTGTTTCGGGGGAAAGACCAACAAAGCCGTTTGACAGAAATTGAGATTCATCCCTGCCTCCTCTGTGGCTCAAAGAGTCTCGCTCTCACTTGTATTTATTCTTTAATGAGTGTGTAATGTTCTCATGAATGTCTGAAATAGCAAATGAGTGACCAATGACGATGATGATGATGATGTAAAGTGTAATTTACGTATCTAAGGGAACACAGTTTGGCTGTTATGATGCTTGTGGCTGAGGGGTTTGTTAACCCCGACCAAACAGTCCCACGGCAGAGCACTCTCAATACGATGTTTCCATTTTTCACTTCTTCTTTTTTTTTAATAAGTTTAAATTATTATTTTTTTGAAGGAACTGTTAATTATACTTCGATTGTTTATACTTTGATTGCTGTATGTGTTTACTTTTGTTTTCTTTGCGTGAAGTCAGAGCTTTTGTGATTTTGGTTTAAAACGGGATTCATGCATGAGTGTAAGACAATCGAATGGCAGTTTTTGTTTTTGTTTCTTCTTTTATTTTTACCTTTTATAAAAGGCACTAGGAACCAGCCAGGGAGGAACTTTTTTTGGATTCAGTTGGTGTAGTAATAGATGTTGACCAGGAGCCAATTTGCTGTTTCTCAGCTCATAAATATTGTTTCAAATGTAGATCGTTAAACCGGATATGTCAACTGAAGGCCTGCAGGGAGTGGGGCAGGGTGTATAGAAGTTTTGAGACACCTGTTTGACCACAGGGGGGCGCTATGTCCTTTCTCATAAAAGGGAGAGTGAAGGAGGCACCATGTCATCATTTTATCATTGCAGCAGAGGACTAATGAACAGACCTAATGATTACAACTTTAAGGAACAGTGTGTAGGATTTAAGGGGATTTATCGGCAGAAATGAACTATAATAAGTATGTTTTCTTTAGTATATGATCACCTGAAAATAAGAATTGTGTAGAATGAGGCGTTTATATCTACATAGGGAGTGGGTCCTTGTCCATGGAGATTGCCATGTGGCACCACCATGTTTTTACAGCAGCCCAGAGTGGACAAACCAAACACTGGCTCTAGTTCAGCCCTCTGCGACGAGCCAAACAGTGTTGGAAAAACTCCGATTTATAGTGTGAAACTGCTGTAGTCAGTGTTTTTATCTGTTTTAATCACCTGGTCCGTTTGTTATGGAGAGAAAGAGACCTCTGTGGACAATTCGTCTCCGAATAAAACCCCCCTGAACCCCGAAAACCAAAGGAATCCTAATTGGGAGATTCTTCAGCTTCCTCACCACTAGATGCCACTAAATCCTACACACTACTCCTTCAAACTACTGTAGAAATATGTTTATGAAAATGAAACTTTATTTATATGTTAAACAAATTTAAAACATCTAAATGGTTTAGTTGGCCTGCTGATATTTTTATTTTCTTCCTCATTTTTTTTCAGCTCAGAAACAAATGACCATTTTCCAGGTCCTCTGCCTGTTTTAACGTTATGTGACCAATTAAACTGATTTATTTCAGCCCCCTAACACACTCCGACTATAAATTTGGTGAACATACGTTTATTGGGTTGAGCTCCAAAGTGACCAATCTTGTGAAAAAGCCTCAGAGGCATCAAACTGTCACCACCAGTCTTCCCAGCGCTTCGTTAGATCAATCAACTTGATCAGAGTCTCTGATTGTAAAAGCACTGTAAAAAAACACTGGTGATCAAAAAACAAGACACTTCTAAAATCCTAGTTAAGTTTGTAATGTGGAGATCATTACAGGCCTTACAGTGATTCAGGAGCCCTGGCTGAAGAATTGTAACATTTCTGTGTCTCTGGTCTCGCTGTCCCTCATGCCTCTGATCAACATCTTCCCACGCTGCTTTTTGCACTTATTGTTTGTCTGTTTTTCTCCGTCGTGGTCCTCAGGAACATCGAGCATTGCTAGAGAAGGAAACGAGTTTGTACACGTCTGCCTATGTGTGTGAAAGTTTTTATTGTTTTTTTTGTTGTCTCGTCACACAGGTGGCAGCTTGTGCGGAGTGTGTAGGGGGAGGTCTGTGAGGTGTGCTGTGTGTGTGACACACTGATGTCCTCTTGTCCACTGAAGGCTAGCTGTATACATCGTGCATTTCAAGAGAATGAGATAAAAGCTGCAAATGGAAAATCATTATTAATAAAAACTATTTAAATTGTTCACTTTGACTCAGGTTGTTGTAACACTTTATTTGATTGATGCCTGCTGCGTGTAGCTCAACCACACAGATTTTGACTATTAAAAACCCAAAACATGGCAGTGATATTGTAACAAGTTAACAGCACGGCCATTTACCCTAGAAACGCTGTGCTCAATGTACCAAACACTGGGTCAGGCAGTTTACTTTGGGTCACACTCAGACAATTTCCTGTTAGATAACTTCCAGTAAAACTGACCTAAAAAGCATTTGTTTGTCTTTTTTTTATTTTTTATAAATTGTGTTTTTTTTTTTGTCATGAATTAATAAACAGTATGAATCGCCCCTTTAGGCAGTCTAACAATCAAACTATTCTGTCCAATGTCACATGTAGTACATATACTTAAAGGACTACTGTATTAAATCAGGAAAAAACAGCTTGCTCATCCAGTACCTCTCATGCTGTTGCATCACAGAGTTTAGTATTGGAAGGCTAAATATCATTTTATATCACTGATTTGAATGGAAAAACAAAAACAGATTTTTGCTTTGCTTTTTTCCTCACTGATTGAAGTTTTCATTTATGAAAATATTGTGTCATGCAGCTTGTGTGAGCCAACATTGTATCATCATATATGTTTATAAATTATGAGTTTGAGCTTATTAACATTCATGCTCACAGTTATGAAATAGGTGCAGAGTTTATGTTAAGAAAAGTTTAAAAATAAACATAATATTTTACATTAAAAAATGTAAAACTACATGTAAATATACACACATGCATCCATACCTTCATACTCATACATACATCATACATCACACACCTCCGTACAATCATACATTCATTCTAAATGGCATAAAAGTGTATAAGTATCAGGAAAGTAAAGAAGTTACAGTGATTAAATAAATGTTTATATGTAGTTATATCTTGTTTTTTAATGGTTTGTGTCGTTTGGTTTGCCCAGTTGAAGTGGGCTGCAAAGGCTTCGTAGGCAAGTCAACCACCAGGCTGCTTAAAGAACTGGGAATTCGAGGCCAAGCCCAGCGTCAGGCCATCAAAGATGTCTGGCACAACCGAACAGGCAAGCCGGTGACTATGGATTAAGAGGAAAGATGCCACCTGGGCCCCAAAATACCACTCACAACAGCAGGGTACAGGGGAGTAAAAGCAGAGGGGGGCGCACCTGGGAGGCCAGGTGTTGCCGAAGAGCCCTTTGGAGGTGTTGTGGGTCTATCATTGAAACACCAGTGGGGGGTACCCACCTCATGACCCCAGTGAAGCTTTTACCCTCGACCAGTTAAACTCCACCTCGATTAAAGTTAGGTATGTTTTTCTCCTGTTAGTTTTTTCTTCCCTTATCAAAATGAGGGAGCACTGGGAGGTAGAGTGTACGGCCTGGTCCAGCAGGGGGAGTTCAGTCCGTACAGAGGTCTCTCCTTCGTTCTGCCTCCCCTATGCTCCTTCTTACTTTTCTATCTACTTTGCTCTTTCCTACTTTTCTGTCCATCTAAGCCTTTGGCTCCCACTCAGATCCCCAGATGACACTATTATTCCCACTTTATTACCCCCACTCATAGTCTCATGCATGTGCATCAGGGACTGTAACATCTAGTCCTTAACTGAACTTTCTCTTCAGATATTTACTCCAATAGGGCCCCATTGCGTGTGCTGGCTGCATGAGTTACATGTTGTGGACTGGTGACACAACCTACTTTCATAATAATGTAATAATCTTTGCTACATATTTATTTTCAGGTTCCTTACTTTAATAATAACAGACATTTATCTGGTGTGCGGAGAAATTAGTACAGCATAGTTTTGCAATATCCTGCATGACAATGTTGAATAGATTTTTTTCATGATATGAATTATCAATTTGAAAAAATACAAATTAAACTTTTGGTATCGTTTTAGAGCCATAAAATCTGTTGCTTTCAGGTTTACTTGATACATTTTGCTTCAATAAAACTCACTGAAGTGAGATGAACAGACTGAATACCTCATCTTATCAGATAAAACAAATGTTGGAAACATTTTCAAGTAGGGACATACTTTGCAGCTGAAAAAAGTAATAAATGGCTAAATAAGTTATTGCAATACTCACTATGTCACAAAATGTAAAAAATAAATAAATAAATCACAATGATAATGTATCGTATTGTATATTGTATCCTAGTGTCGTTCACCAGACCTTTCTCAAGAAAAGAAAGGTCTGGCTGGGCCGACTCTCACTTTGAGATTGGAGAAAAAAACGCCCCGGCTACTTGTATTTCTTTCAACCAATCACAATCGTTCTTGGCGGTGCCACAGCAACGGTGCGCTTGCAAAAATATTGCCGGGGGGAAACAAGTTTTGGTGTAACACACCCACAAAAATATCGCCCACAGGACACGAACCATGGCAGAAAAATGGCTACATCCCCGCAAGATCAAACACCGCAAAAGTTAGTAAAGGACGTGTTGAAAACTGCAACCGGAGGTGGTAGGGTGGGACTTCAGCAGGTGGCTCGTTCCGCCCAATGAGAGGCTGATCTTTGCAGCGAACTTCCACCCACTCAGACTAATTGTATCCTGACCTGACCTTGCGCCAAATCTCCCATTATTGGGAGCTTGTGATTCAAAGTATCAAAATTGAAATCGTTCAAGTAAAGTTTGAAGGATTTCGGAGTTCTTGACATAGCAGAGGTGACTATTCATTCACTCTTGTGCAATATTAACCAAGGCAGGTTTGCCTGACCATGTTGTCAGTCATGACAAAGACAAAGGAGATGAAGCGGCAACTTTGAGTTCCTTCTTTGGTTATAGCTATGTTGAAAGCCAATGTGTGAGTGAGTATATGTGGGTGTGATACGTGTCGCAAAGGGTCTGGGTTGTTACAGAGGATGTTTAGTCGCATGCGAGTCTGTGTAAAGCATCAGCAAACTAACATCTTTTAGCTTTGGTGAAGCCAACTGATCAATAACTGCAACAGTCACAACAATAATTTGTTGAAAACACTTTATCAATACATGTAACACATAGAGTGATAAAGGCTAACAGTCCTGCTCAGCTTGTACTGCTGCACTAGCTCTCTATGCCCAGTGATTACATTACCAGTCAATGGTTGAAGGGGAAAAAGAGATGCTGTGTCATGCTGCTTTTGTTTGCCAGCAGTTGAAGGCTGGAAAGAACTGTGGTTCCCAATGCTGTCCTTGCTGTGTCCTTGTTCCAAAGGTGCAGATCAGAGGTCACCGTTCGCTCGGGTATCCTTGCAGAGTTAGAAGTCTGGTGCTAACTCGACTTGGTTCTCCTTGTTGTTGGCGAGTTAGTTGCAAACGTTGTGTTTGGCACACTAACTTCTCTGATCTTCAGGTTCTGTGTCTGCTGGGAGCATGCCACATTCAGGGAGAATCTGTTGTGAGTGTGCAGATGTGAGAGGACGGGAAGGATGTAGAAGGTCCTCCTGCCTACGTTCTACCTCCATGGAGGTTCAGGGGAAGAGAGTCTTCAGAGGTCTAGGAGCAGGAGCCCCCTTCAGTGGTTAAGGGGCAAGAAAGAGATGGAAACAGAAACCCTCAGTTGGCTTGGTGACATCACAGAGTCACATGTCACTGTGACAGTAGTGCCCAATCAAGTTTGAAGACTGGTCTCTTACTCAGGTGTGACAATGAGGCATCCTGTGGAGATGAGAGCCAAATGGTAAATGGACCTGCACTTGTATAGCGCCTTTCTAGTCATGTGACCACTCAAAGCACTTTTTACACCATGAGTCACATTCACCCATTGACACATAGGTGGTCGAGGCTACCATATAATGTGCCACCTGCTACTCAGTCTTCTTTTAACACACTCACAGTATCTTGCTCAAGGACACATCGATATGTGGACCAGAGGAGCCACAGATTGAGCAGCTGATCTTCTGATTAGTGGACGACCCGCTCTACCTCTGAGCCACAACCACCCCAAATGGCTATCGTTTGAACAAAGAACGTGGTCTCAGCCACCATTTCAGATGGCAGTAAAATAGTTTTATACAACCATCCATTTCAAAAACTAGATATATTAATGCTACAAACATGGTTGTGCTTCCCTCTACCTCAAAACCAAAAGCCCCTTTGTGGATTTGTTCCTCTACTATATCTTGTGCTGTTGAATTCAAGACATTTATTGACTCAACTCATACTCTGTGGGGATCTATTTTTTTCTTTAGAATATAATTTACTACACCATAAAAAAATCTTTTAGAGGAAACAGAAATTGAATTACACCCATGATGCCTCTGAAGGACTTCACAGTGACTTCTTGTGTCCTGCAAACACACCTCCCTCCAAACCCGCTTTCAACATCGATTGAATGTTCTGTACACTCATTTACTCACTGCTGGCCCACAACATCCATTACAGCCTCAGGCCTAATTTTAGCAATGTCAAGCTGCTTGATCCGACCTCAGTAATACAAATTAGACCTTAAAGCTTCTACAGTTACTTTTATTGTTTAGCTTTAACAGCGTTAGTATATGCCCCTTTCTCTTTTGCTTTCTGGGAAATTAAGTCAAAAAGACAGAAACCCTGAAATGGAGGATTGTGAAACTGAAGCCTGAAAAGGAGTTTCAAAATGAACCTGGGAACCTTTCTACAGAAATGTATGACTGCTTTCTCTTGTCATGACATGAGCGGTAATTATGAGTAGCATTTCAGACTGCAGTTGTGCAAACTTGTCCTGTTTTATAATGTCATTATCAAACTGCAAATCAAGCCAAGTGTTAAGAAGGTATTCGTGGCAGTGATGGAAATGTTTTGTACTTCAGTACACAAGTATTTTGGTTTGCTGCCACTTTATAAAAAGTGATGGAATGTAACTAAGTACATTTACTCCAGTACTGTATTTAAGTTCAAAATTGAGGTACTTTTACTTTACATGAGTGTTTTAATTTAATACCACATATGACTTCTTCCCACTACACTTCAGAGAGAAGTATTGTTCTTTCAACTCCAGTTATTTTGATAACTTAAGGTACGGCACTTTACAAATGAAGAGTTTTTACATAGTGCAGCAGAAACCATTTGTTGACTGATTAAAAAATGAATTAGCAACTTTTCCCTTTAATCGTTTAAGTAATTTTTTCATGCAAAAAAACATGTAATGTTTTTTCTGCATTGAGTATTTTTACTTTTAATACTTAAATTCATTTTCCTGATTGTACTTCAACACTTTTACTTAAGTAACATTTTTAATGCAGGACTTTTATTAGTAACATAGTTTTTTTTAAGTGTATTAGTACTCTTACTTAAGCACAGGATTTGAGTATGTCCTCCTCCACTGTTTATAATTCTACTCAAGATATTGTATTTGTATTACTCCACTACTAATATTTTAAAGTTATAGCTACAAGATACTTTACATGCTAAGATTTTACACACAAGACACAATCAGCTTCTAAAATATGATGCATTGTTACAGATTAATCAACAGAATAGTTCCACTTCAGCCAACGTTAAAGTACTACTTACATGCCAGCCTCTTCTCAAAGGCAATAAATAACTTTCTCTATAATAAATATAAAATAAAGGCAAAGTACCGCGACAGTCAAGAGCATAAATACGGAATAGAAAAATTATAACAAGTTTTGTGCAGGGTGTGCAAAATATTCATCAGGGGATGTGCACAAGTTCATAATCTAATAATGTAACATAGCACTGACCAGAGCCATTCTGCATAATGAATACTTTTACATTTGAATGCAGAACTAGTGTGGTGAAAATGACTTGAAGACATCTTCTACTATGTAAAAGTCTCTTGAGATGCTGAACCGTCTAACCTTTTTCTTGTGAGACAAAGTCTTGTGAAACCAGTGTGTCTTTGCTTGTGAGGGCAGCACATGAACTTCAGCTGATGTCAAGAGACCGCAAGCATGATAAACTGCTGCACCTATGGGAAGTAAGACTACTCAGGGCTGTTTTTGGAACCACACATCCTCAACACTTGGCCAGTGTTCCCTGATCCCCAACGATGATTGGCTGACAACCAGGTGGGTGGATCAGGAGAAAAACAAACATTGCCACAGGCTTTGCCACTCTGTACCTGCCTGAACTGCCTACAGTTCACTTTAGGCTCGGGTCCGATACTCTCTTTCAACCTTTCAGCCCATTCACTTGGCCGCTTCCTTGCTCCACGCAGCCATGAGGACCACTGGGGTCGCCGTTGTCATGGTGATGTTGTGCGGGATGATGGTGGACGCAGATGTGAAGCCGCAGAGAGATTTCAACCTGCAGGAGGTAAGATGGACACACACATACATCCACACTACTTTTTTATAATGCTTGTTTAAAGCATCAAAGTGTTTGATTTGTTAAAGGTTCTTCTCTCATTATGTGTCATGTATCAAGATATGATGAGGGAACGCTGTGTCCTGTGCATGTGTGTGTGTGTGTGTGTTTGCATATGAGAAGAATAGCAAGAGTGAGAGTGACAACGTATCCATATGTGTGTGGCTATGAGTAAGACTATGTGTGCAGTCAAAGTTTAGGAACAGTGACCCAAAACAAACATTATGGGATTAAGTCTCGCCTCAGGACAAATTGTTATGATTAATAAATTTGTGAATCCTTATTTTCCTGGTTTCCTCACACACGAGAGGTTGAGAGAGGTCAATCTGACATTTCCCAGGGTAAACACATCATGAGAAATGCCTTCATTTGTTTCCTGTGGCTGATTTGATTCTCAATTTATCCCAGAAGCATTTTAAAGATCTCTATGGTGAGATTTTTTCATCTTCATCAGAGGGTCAGTCACTTGCCAATCTGTTGTGGGTTAATGTTGAATATTGGACAACATCCAGCCGGCGAGCCAGTAACTTACGCTATGATTTCCCTTTTGTACAAAGCCTGAAGCAGCTCAAAGACAATAAAGCAGCATACAGACAGTATATCCCATCTGAATCCAACATTCACACTCGTTCCGTCCAGTCAGTGTTTAACAGGATCTATGTACAGATATGAGGAAATGCTGTGGTTAGCGGCAGTGTTTGCAGCGGGGTACAAATACAGCTCACTTGTTTTCCCAGTGGGGCCATTTATGCTAAAAATATTGACACCACACCTGCATGTATGCGTAAAAAACTGTTTTGTAAATATTGCAATGCACATTAAAGGATAAGTCTAATTAACAAGAACTGCTTGCAAAGCCTGATGCACTTTATTCCTCTGTGTCATAGAACTCCATTTTGGTCCAAAACTATTAAATACAGATGAGCTACACAGCTGCACCGTGGGACATGTTCCTTCATCATGATGAATATGGGCACTGTATTTTATTTTGAGTCACTCCCACACACACGTTATTGCTTCATTAAAGTGAAAAGTTTTTAAGTCAGTTTCATTGCTTTAACTTATCATTATGAAGCAAATGTTAATTGCACAATGCAATGGCAACGTTTCCATTCAAATGCAGCACAAATTTTAACTTAATGGACAGGAAATGGAAAAAAAAGCAGCTTTATGTGCTGTTTTCCAACCGCTACTGTACTGCTATTGTTGTGCCAATTTTCCAGTCAGGTGCCATGGTAGAAGATGTAATAAAGCACCAGCCAAACCTCAAATATAAAAGAAAATAATGAATTATAATAATAGCGAGAACACTGGACAATGGAAATAGAGAGTTTTGAGCAACTAACAATACAACTCTGTGCTCTTCGAAGGGTTCTGGCAACAGCCCTGTGTGCGTGCATCATGACTGTACGTCATCATTTACTCACTGAATCTGTTTTCTTTACACTTAGTCACATTTGCTTTTTATCAGTACCCAAACTTCTCTCTGCCTCTTATGCATTATTGGTTTTAGTGTTTTCCAAGGATGTGTTGACAATGACAAAATATATGCACAGGTGCAACAGTGAAATTAATGTTCAGAAACTCAAGATCGTTAATATCTCCACTTGATTTTGTGTTTGTGTTTAGTTCACAGGGAGATGGTACCGGGTGGGCCTGGCCTATGACTCTCCGGGTTTTGCCCCCTACAGAGACAAACTGAAGGCCTCCATGGGCATCGTCACAGCTCTGCCAAACGGAAACGTTAACCTCACAATGTGGGATGCCACGTGAGTCTGTCTGTGCACAAAAATAAACACAAGTGTATGCGCTGGTCAAATAAGAGAGAGGACAAGGGGATGCATGGAGTGAGGTTCAGAAAAGATAAAGACACATTGTGTTTCCTCTGTGTGCTGCAGACCATTAGGTTGTCAGATGAAGGTGTATCACTATGAGAAGACCAACGTACCTGGACAGTTCACCTACTTCAGCACACGTAAGTTTCTGTTCACTTTTAATCTGACTCATCAACCTTCCCAGGAATGAGGAGACAAGTTTACTTAGATACAATGTAAATATTTGACTGGCACTGAGTGGGTGTTCGCAGCAGTGGAGCAAAAAAACATGTATGTCTGGATCTGCAACAGTGCGAGCAAATAACCGCAACCACAGATGGATCACTGACCAGGCCTCAGGGCCCAAAGTACCAGGGCTCCCCTCTGGCCGTCATCTGCAAAATGTCACTGAAATTAACAAGTATTGACCAGGAAGAGACTCAAAATGACTACAAAGAGACACAAGAAGACTAAAAGGAGATGCAAAGAGACACAGAATAGCTACACAATGGGGATAAACATCCCCAAAGAGACACAAAAATACTACAAGAAGATGCAAAGACACACAAATGATCTACAAAACAGGTAGGACAACCACAGAGACACAAAAAGACTGCAAGAGGATGCAAAGGGACACAAAATAGCTACAAAATGGGGAAAAACGTCCTCAAAGAGACACAAAAAACTACAAGAAGATGCAAAAAGACACAAATTAACAACAGAATGGGGCAAAACAACCTCAAAAAGACACAAAAAGACTGCAAGAAGATGCAAAGATACAAAAAATAACTACAAAACACGGCAAACCACAAAGTGACACAAAAAGACCATAAGGAGATGCAGAGACACAAAGTAGCTACAAAATGGGGAAAACATCCACAAAGTTAAATTAACAGCAGAACAGGGCAAAGCAACCACAAAAGACCACAAGGAGATGCAAACAATCACACATTAACTACAAAATGGGGCAACACAAGCACAAAGAGACACAAAAAGACTACAAGAGGATGCAAGGAGATATAAAATAGCTACAAAATGGGGTAAAAAAATCCCCAAAGAGACACAAAAAGACTGCAATAGGATGCAAAGAGTCACAAATTAACTACAAAACAGGGCAAAACAACCACAAAGAGACACAAAAAGACCACAAGGAGATGCAAAGATACACAAAATAGCTACAAAATGGGGCAAAACAACAAAAGAAGACATAAAATCATAAAAAAGAGCCAATACAGGAGTAGGAGAGGTGATGGGGTCTTTTGCAGAAATGTGCCCAGGTTCCTATCGTCTATCGATCGTCTCACGATCCACCCATGGCGCCAGGCTGTAGATATGTGATGCACAGTTTCACATTTTTTTATTGGATTTGATTTGCTTACTCAATCTGATTCCAGCTGGGGAATGTAAGAATCATTTAAGGCCTATAAATAAATATTCTTGTCAAGTGACCCACATGACCACACATGATCACATATGACCACAACGAGCACATGAATAAAAGCCATAGTGCCCAGGCAAGACATGTGACAATCATTACAGTCAATATGTATTTATAAGTGCCAAAAAAATGATTTATGATAAACGTTGCAAGAATGAGAATGAAAGCAAAACAGAAATATATTATATTATACTATCCTATAGAGAACATTACAATGTCACTCACATGGATTTCCATTCATTCTCATATGTCTCTGGTTAGGTTAATATGTCATACTGAATGACAGGAAGTCTCTGTCCCTCACTTCCGTGTTGTGTTTTCTGTCAGGCCACAACATGGTGAAGGACATCACCGTGGTGGATACAAACTACACTAGCTACGCTCTGGTGGTCAAACACAAGGTTTTTCACAGAGAGTACACACAGGTGGCACTTTACGGTGAGACACACACACACATTTTTACATTATGCTAGACCTGTGAGCTGCAGAGTCAACACCAACTGTATGTGTCTCTGTACTTGTCTGCAGGTCGCTCTCAAACGGTCAGAACTGATGTAATTCAGAAGTTTAAAGTCTTCGCTTTACACCAGGGTTTCCCCAGAGAGTCTATCTTGACTCCACCTCCAGCAGGTAAAGTGAGGGAATGCACACATATCTACACATAAAGAGTTTACACACGCACACACAGGGATAATGAGGAGACTTAAGTGACCCTAAAGTTTCCCTTATGTTTTCTGGCCAACAGAAAATTGCCCAGCATCAAGATCTGGTTAGGTGAGTCTTATTTTTTATCTTTCAAATGCAAAAACCAGTGGAGTTACTTGTACATTCAGGTGTATGAGTGTAAATGACCTTCCGTTACTTCCTCTAGGGTCCCTGATGTACCTGAGATGACGGTGGCAAGCATATTCTGACATATCGCTCCAGCTCTGTGCTCACTGGTTTCGGTTTCCTGGGATTTTGTATAAAGAACTTTAAAGAACTCTCTCAGCAAGCATCATCATTCAAGCTACAAAAATAACAAAAGCAATGAAATGTATGCATCTTCCTCTTTTATGTGGTGTTTTACATTATTTCCAAGGTTTTGCCGCGCTGACATAGATAAACATACTATTATTAACCCCCAGGCTATTTAAATCATTTCTGTTTTTTCCAAGTCACCAAGCTTTTTTTTTCACCCAAATTATATTCTGAGTTTTTAATGTTAACCACCTATAATCAGTTGTGCTGTTTCACATTGCTGACCGAGTTAAATAAACAATATTAACCTCCAGCTTGATTGCAAATGCATGTTTGAGTGTGTGTTTATTCTACAGTTTGTGCAAGTGGTGTTGTTCACATATAAACACCAGGGGACAGATAGTACACAACACTGCACGTCAGTGTTTTACTGCTGTGAATCAGACCTCACAGCTCTACAATGTGCCATCTTGTGCTAGCTAATGCTAAAGCTAGCAAGATAATATAATATCTTACAGCCTATAATGCACATTTAACAATCAAGTCAAAGCCACTATGTTGAGTTTGGTGCCCCCTGTGGTAGTTTCAGAAAAGACACAGTGGCAGACAGTAATCCAGCCTTTTACTGGTAAAGGTTGTTGGAAACCTTTACTACTACAAGAATAATGGACTTGCACTTGTATTGTGCCTTTTTTGCCTTTAGCACTACATGTCACATTCACCCTTTCACACACACATTCACACACTGATGGCCGAGGCTAAAAGGGTGCCACCTGCTACTCAGTTTAAATGTGCTCACATACTGATGGCACAGCCATCAGGAGCATTTTGGGGTTCAGTTTTCTTGACCAAGGAGACTTTGACATGTGAAGCTGGGGATCAGATCACTGATCTTCCAATTAGAGAATGACCCGCTCTACCTCCTGACCCACAGCTGCCCCTACAGAAGCCATTTTTGGCCAAAAAGAATAAATACATATTTAAACCTAATGAAGGTAACAGGCTATTAAGTCTAAATTATTTTATCAACTCCACTAATAGTGCTAATTGAGCACTCAGTATCTTTTACGGAAAGCTAGCTACTCTGTTGTGGGCTATTTGTGATTATTTGGTACTTTAACCTTACACTAAGACTATTAAATTCTTTATTTTGCTTCAAGACTTTTGCTTTTTTTTTTATTTGTATTCTATAGTTTGCCAACCTAGGGAGGCTCAAGACTAGCTAACGCTAGGGAGGTTTGGCAGAACTCACTTTTTACTGACTAGAGCTTTAATGCTTCACAATGTAAATCAATGCAACCTCCAGGAGTTGATTGTTGCTGTCACCAGCTGTTTAGAGGTAACGATAACTGTCTCTTCTCTTGCAAATTTCAATACAGATTTGTCGTTGTTGTTTTCATCTTCTGTTTCTCCACATACACTCTCTTCAGCAGTGTAGTGGTAGTTGAGTGAGTGCCAGAGAGCATTTGCTGTTTTGACATGATAAAGCCTGTTTTGTGGTTCCCGTGACAATGTATAACTTGCCCATCTCCCCCAGAGAGCAGGTAATGTGTAACAAGCACCCAAAAAAAGGCCTCTATTATTTAGGAGGCTTTGCTATCTAGTTATGTTGTTGTGGCATATGTACTGCCTACACCTAGGGTGGGCCCTACCCAGGGATCCAAAATGTCAGGGGCCTCCCCTGCTTTCACTTGCAAAATGTCACTCAAAGAGACACATACCAACCAGGAAGAGACTCAAAATGACCACAATAAGGGGCAAAACAATCAAAAAGTGATGCAAAGCATCCAAACAAAGACACAAAATTACCTCAAAGAGACACAGAATGACTACAAGGAGACACAAAAAAAGAGGCAAAACCACCAAAAGGTCTGTGTGTCTTGCTCCTGTGTAAGAGAGGTGGTGGGGCCTTTTGCATAAATGTGCCCAGGGGCTCATTGTCTCATAATCCATCCATGGTGCCAGGCCGTAGACATGTAATGCACATTTTATGGGGAGAAATGTTTTTAATTCAGTGGTTACGCATTTTTGCAGTTGAATAGTGTAAGAATCAGTTTAGACTTTGAAAGCCACAGGGAGGCACTGGAGAGGGGCTGAAGAGCCACATGCAACACTGCAGGTTGTCTACTCCTGCTGTAGTAACAGGCTTATCCTACAGCAGACATTTTGACTTGTCATAGCAGGAAAAGCACAGGTGTTATTAATAATAGTAATGATGCCTCTGTTCTGTTGAAGTGTTCCAGTAAGAGTGACAGCGAGCAACCATGCACAATACCATGAACCTGAAATCAAAGCAAAGCAAATAAATGGAATTCAGCCATCATTAATTTCATTATTTACACCTGAGCTTTTCCTACTGTGACGAGCCAAAATGTCTCCTGTGAAGAAGACGATTGTTCACATGTACTGATTGGCTGTTTGTTTGCCTCAAATTCTGAGGTCCAGTGATTCATTGCTGATTAAATGGATCGCCCCCACTCATGCAAACACACACACAAAGAAGAGATAAAGAGACTTTGCTCTTTTAGTTTTGTGTTTCCTGTAGTGTTGTGGGAGGGAATTTACAAAACCCAAAACAGACAGTGAGTCAGTTTGACTTACAGGGGCTGACAGGATGCAGAGAGCCGTGATTCTGGTGTGTCTGGTGGTCATGGGGTCGGCCTGGATTGGGCAAGCGGTCCCAGTGCTCCCAGACCCTCTTATTCTCACACAGGAGAACTTTGATCTGGGCCGGGTGAGTAGGCTAAAACATAAGTTCTGGTATTTTCTTTATAGATGATGTCATATTTTTCTCTTCCCCCCTCCATCTTGTTGTCATGCACAAAGCTTTGCTGCACAAATATTTCTGTGTCCCTTGCAGTTCATGGGCAGGTGGTATGAGGTAGCTGTGGTGTCTACTTGCCCTCACTTCATGCAGCGCAAGAGGGGAAACCCTGTCATTGTCGCACTGGAGCTGCAACATGTTGACTCTGAAGGCAACTTCACAATGACAGCCACTAGTTTCAGGTCAGACTTACATGCCATGTGGTAGTGTAAAGTATGTTCCATTCAGTATAACCTGTGCTGTGTTTACATGTGTGCCTGCATGTAGGAATGGCACATGTAAGCAGACGTCCACAAATTACGCTTTGACCAACACTCCAGGACGATTCTTCCACCATGTTGCAAGTATGTTTCTCCAACTTCCTTCCTCTCCTCATACTTGTGAATATAACTCAAGTTCTGCCCTTGGTTATGCTAAACTAAATCTGTCATGCAATGCACATGGCGTGATTTTGCCAAGTGCTCCTGGATCAACATCCCACATTGCATTCTGACCAATACTGCAATCAACTAATCATCACAGCCCTCTGACATCATCTCAGCCCTCTGACATCATCTGTGTGCTGCACCTGTGCTTCATTCAATATTGCTTTGTGCTTCTTTAGAGTTAAGATAGCTCCCCAAAATTAAGTTGGTAAAATTGAACAAAATCCTCAGTAACATTAAGCTTGCGATTAGGCTAGAATTTTAGCAAGTTAGCTTGCTAACTAGGAAGGCTAGGCTAAAAAGTAATATTGCCCATAGGCACTAGGAAGGCTATGCTAACTAGTAAACTTGCCAATAGGCTAGAATATTAGCGAGTTAGCTTGCTAATTAGGAAGGCTATACTAACGAGTAAGGTTGCCATAAGGCCAGAATATTAGCAAGTTAGCTTGCTGACTAGGAAGACTATGCTAACGAGTAAGCTTGTGATTAGGCTAGAATTTTTGGCAAGTTAGCTCACTAACTAGGAAGGCTAAGCTAACGAGTAATATTGCCCATAGGCTAGAATATTAGCGAGTTAATCTGCTAACTAGGAAGGCTATGCTAACTAGTAAACTTGCCAATAGGCTAGAATATTAGCGAGTTAGCTTGCTAACTAGGAAGGCTATGCTAACGACTAAGCTTGCCAATAGGCGAGAATATTAGCAAGTTAGCTTGCTAACTAGGAAGGCTAGGCTAACAAGTAAGCTTACCAATAGATTAGAATATTAGCGTGTTAGCTTGCTAACTAGGAAGGATATATGCTAACGACTAAGCTTGCCAATAGGCGAGAATATTAGCAAGTTAGCTTGCTTACTAGGAAGGCTAGGCTAACAAGTAAGCTTGCTAATAGGCTAGAATATTGGCAAGTTAGCTTGCTAACTAGGAAGGCTATGCTAGCATGTAAGCTTGCCAATTGGCTAAAATATTGTACACTAATGAAGAGGGTGGATAATATAATTTTTCAGTCACAAATACCCACGATTAACACATTTTCCCTCTTTTTTTATAGCCTTTTTTTTTTTTGCAAGTGCACTGCTTGTGTTGATCCAGGACCACACTGTCAAATAAAAACAGTTTTAAATAGCCAAGGAAAAAACTGCAAAATGACAAATGATCCAGAAACATGTCCTAACCCTAACGCTAACCCTAACCCTGTGAACACTTTCCTGTCTGCAGGGTTCGGAGTGGACGTTGATTCCTTTGTGGTTCACTCCAGCTATGATGAGTACGCAATGATGCTGATACTGAGCACAGAGAAAGCATCAGGAAATAAAACCATCATAGTCAAGCTTTATAGTGAGTGAAAATTGAATCTATATTAATTTGTAGCATTTTTTTTGTATGAATGTATTGTTTTTAATTGAATTTATGGATGACTCTGTGTGATGGTAATAATGTCCTCCTCAGGTCGAACTATGAGTGTGAGAGCAGCTGTGTTGGAGGACTTCAAAACTCTGGTCAGACAACATGGAGTGAGTGATGACACCATCATCATGAATCAGAATAAAGGTGATGCACACTAACTTTAAGGACTCTCTTTAAAACCCTCCCTAGAGTATAAAACATTTCATTTTCTCTGGCGTTTTTTTTTTTTTTTTTTTACATGAGGCAACAAATGTCTAAATGAAAGACAGACACCCCCCTTTCCATCTTACTGTCGTTCCAGGTGAGTGTGTTCCAGATGAGCAGGTGACAAAGGCCATCACGACTCAGCCTCAGGTAGGTGCCTCACACTGTGATGTGCTGAAATGACATTTGCATAATGAAACCAGAGATGTGTGTTTAATCAGTCACCAGTTAAACCTTGTATGTCTGTCATTAAGAGTTCTGATCCCAAGAGGAGGAAAAGAAATTCGGTGCTACCTATGGTTCCTGCACAGGAGGAGGACGCTGGCAACGTTTGGCCAGGTGAGAGCACACCTGAATAAAAACAACCAATCAGGGACAAGGAGTCTCTAATGCTGCTGTCAATCATGTCAGTTGTTGTTGGTGAACTGCGGTCAAACTGTTAAACTAGGCAGCGTTGATCAAATGAACCAAGATTCTGTTTATTCTAACAGTGACTGACATGACTGGCAGCTGTTAGAGACTCTTCAGCTCTGATTGGTTGTTGGCGCGTCATGAATGCCATTAGAAGCAGTAGGAAGAGGAGACAGTGCAGACTAATTGCCTCATGTACCCCTTTAAAATATAGTGACAGTTTCAGCAATTATGATACGTTATTTTCATAAACGTTACCAACTGTAGCTTTAAACGTGCAATATGTAATTTTCTGCCACTAGGGGTCTCAAACCAAAACAATAACAGAAGATGGAGTTGGATGACGTCATGAAGTAGTGTGGGATCATGGGAGTTGTAGTTATATAACAGATACAGATCTAACGTTCCTCACTCTGTGTAACTGAAACTGACCGTGGCAGTTTTTTTGGCAGAGCGAGCTTCAGCAACAGAGAAATGCTCATGGACGAGGTATATTACTGAAGTTATATGCACTTTATGTTTCACTTTATGCAAATGGAGTCCGTCGGCCAGTGTAGCAGCCCGAGCTGATCTGGTACCTGCACCGGATCATCAAACTCTGTTCTAACTATCAGTAGTAGCCTAACGTTACTTAGGCTGACCAAACGTCCTCTTTTGCCCGGACATGTCCACTTTTCACGTCCCGTCCGGGGTGTCCAGGGATTTTTTATAAACTGATTATAATGTCCGGTTTTCCATGTGTTAAAGTCATGGTTCTCTTTTTTAGCGACTGTCTCGCTAACCTCAGGTATTTACACTCTATTCAGAAATGCTACTTACTTTAGCTGAGCGGTTAGCAATCTGCTAGTTATTTGAGCAAACTGCTAGTTACTTAGTTTTACAGTTAGCGCTGGCTTCTCCCTCTCTGCTGCTCTCTCTTGCTCAGTGCGTCTTATGTTTAGCTATTCCTCTGCCTCTTTTATAAATGCAGTTCATTTACCGGCATCAGCTCAGCATTATAGAAACCTATCGTTAGATGTTGTGGTTAGCCAGCCTCCACTCCACACCACTCCGCAGCGGTGGCCGCTGGCCGGAGCGCTGGTGTCCCGGCGGGCAGCAGTGCTTGCAATACACTGGT
>NC_065514.1:17683204-17805256 GCF_006386435.1 Epinephelus moara | reverse complement strand
AACTGCGGCCGCCTCGCTCTCGCGGCATTATCGCCGTCCACTTTTGTAATACGTCAGAGCAAGTCGGGATGAAGTCGGACACAAAACTAACCGGCATGCATTGTGCGCCGATCGCCGGTGATCGAATCTGCGCAGGACTGGCTCATCTCGAACGAACCTATTAACAGAAGACGGAGTTGGATGATGTCACGAAGTAGCGTGGGATCATGGGAGTTGTAGTCATATAACATACAGATCTGACGTTCCTCACTCCGTGAATTTACCGGCATCAGCTCAGCATTATAGAAACCTATCGAATTTACCGGCATCAGCTCAGCATTATAGAAACCTATCGTTAGATGTTGTGGTTAGGCCACACCAATATTTATCCTGGATTTAGCTCTCTTCTTATCCCAAATTCTTCTGGGATCGCTTGGTTGACCCGTACGTTTCCGTTTTACCGGCTTGTTTACCGGGACAGCTTCGGTGAAGGTGCAGTAACCGTCAATGCATAATCATGATCCATGACGAGTTAGCTTAGCCTAGCAACAGTAATGTTCATTCTCTGATGTCTCATCGGGTCTGCTTCTTCTTCTTCTCCTTCATTTAATGGCTATGGTAACTGGAGTTACACCGCCATTGCGACCTAATGACACGGTCCGTAACTTTTATTAATATTTCATATTTATCTGGGTTTGAAAAATTGTTGGAAACATTTCTGATAATCAAAGTACACAACTAAACAAAATATATAATATTGGTTTAGTCGTTTTTAGAAATTTGTATGTGGAAAAACTACATATTATACCTTTAAAGGTTACAAAAAAACTAATTGTGCTCAGCGTTAAATTCCTCTCATTATACACTCACTCTGGCTACCACAGATCACATGTGGTAGCCCATGGGATCAGTAATCCTCACATATTCAATGTCATCAACATTTTATTAATTTCATGTCTTCATGTTTTGCCTTTATCAGACAGTGTGGAGTGAAGAGATGACAGAGAGGACATAAATGATGAAAATAAACTGCAGCAGGTATTTTCATGCCAAGCCTTTTTACTTCACATCCTCACACACACTATAAAGCAGGGATAGTCTGCTTGCTTTTCCCAGAGGCCTTGATGGCAAAATGACAGGAGGCCAGGGGGAAGTTAATAGACAAATATTGATTATATTTATCAGTATATACTAAATAAATTGCCTGTTTCCAACCTTTAAGTGTTTGCATCCTCACTCATTCTGCCAAGAGGCAAATCCAGTCCCAGCAGCCCTGCACAGGTCAGGTGTATGCAGGGTGTTTCTAGGATTAGAGGACTGGGGGGATCCTCCAGTGTCACTTTTCAAAATTAATAAACAAGCTCTGTTTTGCTGATTTTTGTGCACTCTGGCCCCTTATTCAAATTCAAAGCATAATTTATTTTCACTGAGAATTAGAAAATGGCTGGCTGGCCACCCAACACTGGGCCAGATTTGGCCTGCAGGCAGTAGGTTGAGTATCACTGCTCTAAAGCATTCAATTGTGTGCATACAAATATCAAATCTAAAAAAAAAGAAATAAAGAAAAACATGAAACATATTGTATTTCTATCCAGTTTGAGCATATTAATATTTAGTTTACTGTTACAGGGTGGACAGATCATGTGGAATAACTGAAGAGGAGAATCGTCACACAAACCACTACCACTACTATGCTGAGTGTAAAAAAAAAAAAAAATTACTCAATGGATAAAATGACCCTGTTTTGTTGGTACTGACTTCTGTAGATCGGAACATACTGTATGATTACCATATGTTACACTGTAACTATTGTCTTGTATTTTCATATTCATAATATGCTTGATATGTCAAAATCAATTTATAATGGCACCTTGCAAATAAAATGATTCCGTTTTTATCAGTGTGAACCTGATCTTTCGGAGCTCTGAACTCTGTAATAAGTTAAATTTAACTCCCCTTGCTGATGAAATAAATACTTGGGAGCAATATTTATTGTTTAGATATACTGGTTAAAGTTAGCACTCTAACTCCAAATACTATATTGTTTTAAATGTATTGATTATCTATGTTCAATTCTTTATCATGGAGGGAACTCTGCTGTGGGTCCTTCTAATGCAGAATGGATAAATGCTCTTTGAATGAAAGCAATAGCTGAGGCCTAAAAAGAAAAACATGTGCGGGAAGCCTTGTTATATAATGCCATTTAAAGAGGACCTGTTATACTTAGTTACAGGTTCACACTTGTATTAAGGTTTCTACTAGAACAAGTTGTTTACATGCCTCAATGTCTGTGCTGAAACACCTGTATTCATCCTCTGTTTAAGCGCTTGTCTCTTAAATTTGAATGACTAATGGAGAACAGTGGCACTTTTTACCATTTAAAAAAATCACCAATTAAAGTTTTATTAACACAACCGGACGTGTTCTATCAGGAAATCAGAAATCAAGGAAAAATTAACAACATGTTTCATAGTTTGCACTTTCTACCTACCATACATGCCTTTCTCTCAATTCACCATGTAAATTTCCACTAGCCCGCCTCTCCACTACACCTACCTGTCAGCCTATCACCTGTCCATACATCTCCTGCTCCTGTTGATCCACCACACACACCTCATTAAGCCAGCTCTGCTCACCTGTTGCTCATTACTCCCTGCCACTACAAATATCCCAGCTTTACAGACTCTCGTGGCCAGATTGGTCTTTGTCATATTCATGCAAGGCTTTCCAGTGTGTGTTCCTGGACTGCTTTCTTGTTGCTGACCTTACCTGTCACTGACTCTCCTGCTTCGTCTGCTCCCTGGTAAACCACTTAGCCTTCTATCCCCAACCAAGAGCTCACCTGGTATCTGACCCTCTGTTCTTCTGACTTTGCCTCCTGTCTGCTCTGTCACGGAACCACTGCACATGTTGGAACTGTTTGCTGTTTGTGTGCATCCAGCGGACACCTGTGACTCACCTGCTCTCTGCTTCGGTGTGCTAGGCCAAGTACTCAGTACTGAACCTGTATCTTGGAAGGCTCTGAGCCAAGAAATTGACTCACTCTGTTATTTCAACTGCCTGCCCATTCTGTGTTTGACAAGCAAACACAGGACATTACAAACTTTCCTGTCTGCCTTTGGTGCTGCAATTTGGTTCTTACCATACCCGTGACAATGTCAGCAACAATTACACGTTTCCATGATGCTTGCATGTAGCTTCATGTGGCAGTGTAGGCTACATAAAGTTAACACTTGCGTAGCGTTCAGATTGGTAGGTTTTTGCTCACAGGGATTACTTTTATGTACGTTTGCCTTATAATTTGAAACTTTGGTGAAGTTTAATATGAACATCCTTTATTACAACATGACACAAATACAGAAAAGCGTAATAGCTCCCCTATAAATGTTGATTATTCATTCATAATACGTAACCGCTTATCCTGTTAAGGGTCACAGGAGGGCTGGAGCCTATCTCAGCTGACACTGGGCAAGAGGCGGGGTACATCCTGGACAGGTCACCAGACTATCACAGGAGTGACACATAGAGACTGACAACCATTCACACTCACATTCACATCTATGGGCAACTTGGAGTCACCAGTTAACCTAACCTGCATGTCTTTAAGACATGTCCAATGGGCCCAAGTCGATGGATTCGAACCCAGAATCCTTTAGCAGTGAGGCAACAGTACTAACCCATGCACCACTATGCCACCCATGTTTATTGGCTTTTTGTAAATAACTTTCATTTCATTTGATGTACAGAGCTCCTAAAAAATGGTGCATGTAGATAGCCTAACATAGTGGTTCTCAACCCTTATCGTGTCAAGGACCCTCAATTAATACACATAGTTCAAGTACCCCCATTTCTCTGTCTGAAACAGTTATGATTGTTAGATATGGTTAAGATCAGAATTCCATACTGGTCAACATCAGTTGAGTTGATAATCGTGAAAGTAAGTAAAACCTATCAGAATATTTACTCTTAAGAGTCTTACTAACACTTGACTCACTTCTATAGCGAAATAAATTGTAAAAATAAACCATTACCCATTTCTCTGGGTACCCCCCCGGAATTTACCCAAGGAGCCCCGGAGGCCTTGACCCCTGGTTGAGAACCATTGGCCTACCATATAGAATACAGGATACAATATCACGTTACTCATGAGTCTCTCAGATCATGGTACGTATTGATTTACTGTTACCAAAACTCTGGAGTCCAACGTTCAAATGATCAGCCGCTCAGGCAAGTCAAAGCACAAAGCAGAACTTTGCTCTTTTACTTGTTTGTTTTTTACTTGGCTAAGGGAGCGAGTGCATGCACAGTACACAAAACACAGGTCAATGCCCTGTCCCCATTTGAAGAGTTGAGTCGGGGGGGGTAAGAAACAATGAGGAGGTGGCCCTTTCTGGGGGATTCAGTGTCTCAGGCATCACTCTTCTCAGAGACGAGTGGACACACAGGCTGTCAGGATGCAGAAGGCAGTGATTCTGGTTTCCTTGCTGGTCCTGGGTTGGTCCCAGACCCTTCAGGGACTCCCTACACTTCCAGAGCCTCTCTATCCTACGCAGGAGAACTTTGACCTGAACAGGGTGAGTTTTGAGTTTTTCTCTCTTTTATGTTTATCATTCTGTCTTTTTTTAATGCATACATTCAGTATACAAGGTAAAAGGCAGAAGCACAATTCTTATGTGTTTTCTTTTCTACCCTTTACTGTCAGTTATTAGATTAATATCCTTTGATATTTTGGGGATAAAATGTGTCATCCTGCCAGCTGTGGAAACTTTCATATATTAAAAACATTAAAATCATGAATAGAAAATAAAACCTCTGATGAGCCAGAGACGATAGTTTATATTGTTTGCGTTAAGTGAGACTTTGTGTTCAGAAGTTTTTCATCGTGAGAACTATTATCATGAGCTCTTCAAAGGGCTTGATATCTTGCAATTGGTTGAGTATGCGTCCTTTATTAGTGCCTCTTTCAAGTGTTAATGCAGCTAAAAGAAACTTTCATTTTGTGTTGATTTTGGCGGCCTCTGTGGATGAAAGCAGTAGTGTTTCCAAAATGAAGACTGCATTTCCCATTAGCACCACCGCCTTGTAAGATCTTAATAGGGTTCCAGTAATATAACTGGATGTTGGACTTCCCCTTTAGTTTCAATATTTTCAAAGGGCAGACTTTTTACACATAATTCCATTTACAAAATGGTTTCAAGCTTCAGTTATCATAATAAAACATTTGTTCAACCAACAATAACCCTTCCATTTTCATTCCTTTAAAGGTCATTCTGACTGATAATGATACAAATTCAGTAATACTATGATACTGTGGATCCGCAATATTTCTGAGATGGTTATTGTACAATGAAAATCTCATATTGTTGCAACCCTAGATCTTAATTTGGCTAGTGTGGGCGTTTTTTGGAAGTGATTGAAAAAAAGACATGATAGCTTGGGTATGTTTTAGCCACCAAAAGGAATTCACATATTGATGTTGAACCTTGTCTCGCAATGTATTATATAAATAAAATAGACATATTAGCTGTCTAGTAGGAAGCAACACATTCTCACTCCGACCTCGTCACATATTGACGTTTTGGTCAGGGACTTTCCACGACCAGATACGACGTGAAAGGCCCCCTGGGTGCGTTGGTCGTTGACGTGCTGGGACACTGTGTCAAGTCCTGCCTGTTACATGCAGTGTCTTCTTTCAAAATATTCGTCCACTTTACCGTTTACATACAGTCTCTTGCAAAATAAACACACTACGTCAGTACAACACCGTGAATTGACATTTTCCCCTTTTAACAACAAAAACACATGGTTAGGTTTAGGAAAGAAAGAACAGGGTTTGGCTTTAGAATGTTACAGGACAAGAACACTGCTCTCTTGGGTGAAAGTCATGTGTTTGTTTGCTGATCCTGCCCCAGCATCAGCCATAACCACAAAATATAAAACCAAAAATAAAATTCCCTAAAGACTAATCTCCTCCTGCTTCCTTTTGACTGGCTAACACACTCACTGCAAAACTTTGCCTGAGACAATGTAAATATAGGCTCTTCCGATCTGCATGGTGGAATTTGTTTGCCTGATTTACAGAGAATCACGCCTGGGGACAGGCATTTAGAATAACTATATAGAAATAGCCAATCTTCTCGCTGATTGCCTCATTTGCTTAGGTAGGTCATATGAGGACATCAGTATTGAATTGAGACTGTTTCATAACCAGTTAAAAAAATCTTTGTAGCTGCTTTAAAGTGTCCTGAGAAGTATCTTTAAAACAAATACAGTACAATAAATATATCAAAATCTAGAAATATAATTAATACTTTAAACTTAAAACTTTATATAGTTTTAGTTGGGAAGGTTGTAGTGATGGGATATGCAGTACTGGTCCCAGTTGCGCGAAATATTTTCATTTTGTAACAACTTTATTTTTATAGTACTCAGTAAATGTGTATTTTAATAAAGTGAGATGAACAAAATTATTTTTGTGTTTTTGAATTGAGCTTATAGTTTTTTTGTGTATTACATCAGTAATATTTAAATAGATTATGGACCTCTTTTTCACAGTTTTTGGGAACATGGCATGACGTTGCCGTGGCGAGTTCATGTCCCTACATGCAACGAAACAGGGGAGATGCAGCCATTGGGACACTGATCCTGCAGAGCGGCACTGAAGGCAAACTCAAGACGACTCGAAGGGTACTCAGGTTTGTAGGAAGTGCACGCATTGCACATTTACACAAACACACTACTGCACAAATACTGTGTATCAAAACATATGTTTTTGAAATTTGGAAAAAATAAGAATGTCGAAAGTGAAAATTTGGAATGTTTAATCTTAAAATTTTTGACTCTCTCTCCAAATATTTTGTACTTGCTTGATCTGACAACATTTCAGTGCAAAATTTAAAGTGTAAAATCCAGTGGTGGAAGGTCACTAACTATAAATACTAGGTCTACAGTGCTGAATTGTACATTTTTAACTTGAGTATTTCCATTTTACACCATGCTTGTTTCATCGAAGTATTAGCTCAACCCTAATATATATTCTTCCCAAACATGATTTGTGCGACAATTCATATCTAAATGTTTTGTGTATGTGCAGGCAAGGAACATGTAAGGAGATGACTGTGGACTATGAGTTGACCACCACACCAGGACGATTTACCTACCATGTTGCCAGTATGTTTCCCTCTGTGTAATCCTGCAGTGACACAGCTCGCTTTGCAATTCATGTTGTCCACAAAGTTTCTTTACAGGTAATATTTTCTCTCAATGTCCTTTCAACAGGGTGGGCAGCAGACGTGGATGCCTACGTGGTTCACACAAACTACAATGAGTATGCAATAGTGATAATGGGCAAACAGAAATCGTCAGGGGATAAGAGCACCTCCGTTAAGCTTTACAGTGAGTGGACACTTTTCATACATGCCCTGGAACATTTCACTCTGATATTTATTTACTAATTTCAGCTTTAATTAACTAAGATAGAGCATCTCATTGGGCATGAATAAATTATTAATTATTTGTTTTATTTACATCCGCTTCATCTCAATTATTCTGTCCCCTTCAGGTCGAACTATGACTGTGAGAGACACTGTGCTGCAGGACTTCAAAACACTGGTCAGAGAACAGGGAATGAGTGATGACACCATTATCATTAAGCAGGACAAAGGTACAACACAGATACTTGCACAGACCTCAGAATATGAAAGCATTCAGACAATGTTTTAAGGAGCGATGACAAGGAAAGAGATGCTACCATTACTCTGCATGAAACAGTTATTGTCTAAAAGAGGAAATTATGCAGCAAATAATATGAATAAATAATACAAGTTGACATTGAAAGAATAGCTATAGAGTGTGTGGTGTCTACATGATATGTTTCTGTTTAAAATCTTTGCAGGTGACTGTGTTCCTGGAGTGGTGGTGGTTGAGCCGACTGCTCAGCCTGAGCCTCAGGTACTCAAAGTACATTTAATTAATCTAACCGGAATTATTATATGATGTACATTTAGATTGTTTTCAACCAAACACAATGAAACAAATGCACTACATTTTTAATATAATTTGGTTCTTGTTTTATTCTTCTGGTGATTTAAATCAACTCTGCTTTAGGCCCGTTTTTGTCATTTTTAGGGGGCACAGGGAATCTTAGGGGGAGATAGGTCAACAGGATACGCTACATAGAAGTGGTATTGATCTGAAAGCAGGGAACCTGAAGATTAATTTGAGGTGCAACAAGTTTTCTAGTCATAACTATATACAAAAAAATAATTCCAACTTCAGAATTTAGAGTGTAAAAAGGCGCCTAAGAACATTATAATGGAAGCAAATGATGGTTATTCCCATGCTCAATTAGGTCTCATAAATTGTTGCAGCAATTTTTGGTTTGATACCATTTGCTACACAGATTTGGCACTAAATTTAAGCACATTTGGACACTTGAGAATTGATAAAAATGGTCAAAATCCCTCTAAAATACCACATTATGAACCAAGACCTTAAACGAGCACCATAGAAAACTACATGCTGTGATTTGGTATCAAAACCTTTTGACATTGGTGAGCACTTTTGTACTGGAAATAATCAACATACCTATGAAAGCCATGCATGCTCTGAATGTCCAAGGTCTCTAGTTCGTGGCTGTAAAGCTTAATGAGGCTGTGGTTGTCGGAGAGGTCACTATAGGTCATTTTATACAGTCATGTCTATCAAAAATGGCCTCACTACAGTGAAATGGTTTCTGTGGGGACTAACATCATTACACATGAATAAAACTGGATCACCGAATCCACAAGAGTCTCAGCTTTGCAGCTGTACCCCATATATGCAATTCCAAGACTGTTGCAGGGACCCCAGTTTGCAGAAATATTCAAATGCAAAATGCAGCATAGTTTTTGCCCTAAAGTGCTTCGGACTAGCATAAAGTTGACATTTCTGTAAAGGAGAGAAAAACCCATAGAACCCATTTTCATTTAGATATCTTGAGATGAGAGGTCAAGGGACCCTTCCTGATAAGATAGCATGGCATGTTTGGATTCTTCAGGCCCTCAAGTTTCATATGATACCAGTATCTTCACTCTTGCTAAAACTCAGCCGGCTACAGCCTCTTAAAGACAAAAATATCAGCCAAGCTTGTCATCAGTCCCGTGGGTCTCTTCAAAAAACATAGTTTTAGGAGTTGGAATATATAATATAGTGTTAAATACTTTTTTTTTTTTATTATTATTATTTTTTTTATTATTAGAAAGCATGTACATAAAAAACAATCATACTTTATATACATATTTTTCTTTTTCTTTTTTCCACCCTAACTGCATTGTTCAGTCATACAGCCACAAAAACATTTACATATTTGCAGGGAGGTAACAATGTTAAATAATTATTTAATAAATGTGGGCAGTGCATTACATGTTGTAACTTACAACGCAATTATAATTTTACTATTATGATTAAATGCTGCAACTATAATGTAGTTTGGAGTTCCTGTCTCAAAAGATTTTGAAACAGACTAATGGAACATTTAAGCAGAATATCTGGTGATCAAATGTCTTTTTATCTCTAATCTGTGATATAGCGGAGGAAGAGAGACGTGGTGCCTACTTTGGCTCCTGCAGATGTTGAGGGTTCTGGTGATGACACACCTCTTTTCAACGGAACTGGTGAGTGATTGTCTTGCTCAGTTGAATACGCTTAGATATTATTGTATGACATGGCACATCCTGTTTCAACTAATGGTCTTCTTTGTGATGTCTCTCTCCCTCTTTCTCCACATAGAGGCCTGTAATGCTGCACCAGACTCAGGACCATGCTTTGGGTTGCACCAGCGTTTCTACTACAACTCCTCCTCAATGAGCTGTGAACTATTCAAGTACGGAGGGTGTATGGGCAACCAGAACAACTTTGGATCTGAGAGAGAGTGTCTGCAGAGATGTCGCACTGAGGGTGAGGAGTGAAGAAACATCTGCATATGTGTGAGCTGTGAAAAAAAAAATTAAAAATGAAACTCCTGGAAATACAGGCAAATATGAACACTGATTTGTTGTGTCTCCCTAGCTGTGTGCCGTCTGCCCATGGCGCCCCATCCCTGCACGGGCCAGCCATCCATCTGGGCCTTTGACTCCACCATGGGTCTGTGTGTGCCCTACAAACAGGACTACTGCCAGGGCAATGCCAACAAGTTCTACAGCAAAGCAGAGTGTGACGAATACTGCGGGGTGACGAACGATGGTGAGATGATAAAGTAGATAAAAAACACACCTAAACTCCACTCAACTGTCATCAAAATGTTTCATGTATTTTTGCTCTTTTACAGAGGGAGAGCTCCTGAGCACAAACTGAATGACATCAGGAAACATCACTGCTCAAATGAACTCATCAAACAGAGACGTAGAACAAACCAGCATCACATAAGGGGCAGATTAAGGAAATGTGACTTTGTCTCAGCAGTCACAGAATATGTGAAGTTATATCACAACAGATCAAAAATAAAATGAGTGTCTGGTGATTCATGTGTTTATTTTTTGTTTATTATCACCATTCTTATAGGATTCCTCTTACCTTCTGCTGATGCAGTTGCTTCTTGATGCCCATCAATACACACAGTACAAAGGGTGTAGGTTTTGTTTTAACAATGGGGGGGATGGCGACACATACAAAACAGGGGGTTGTAGCAGCTGTTTTTTCTACAGCAGCCAAGAAAATTGATCTCTACAAGTCAGAAATGTAGCAAGATGAAGATCTGATGATTTACAAGTTAAGTATGAATGTAGCTGTGAACTAGCTGTGAAAGAAGCCATGAACTGCTCAGGAATTTTGTAATTTTGTAAATAAAAACAAATATTTGAAATATATTAATGTCATAAATAGTGAGGATCTGAAGTCTCTGAAATAAAGGACCAAAATTTTATGTAAAATAGTCAGAAAAGTACTTGCCCAAACTATATTATAATATGAAACATAGGGATAAATCAGACTATATAGGGTTAGGAGACAGTTTGTGGTAACAAGATGACTGACTTTCATTATTATACCAAGAGATTTATGGATTTTCTTACTAACACAGTCAGTTTGTTCTCTCCAATTCAAACTCTCATCAACAAAAATGCCCCCAGATTTTGTACTGGACACTTGAGGCAGCTCAACAGACTCAATTATATTTTTGGATAAATCTTGTAGTATGCTTTTGCCACTGAAAATGATAACGTTAGAATTTCTTATAGTCAGAGGTAATCTGATTAATCTGAACCATATGAAATAGGCAGTTAAACCAGCATTGGCATCTTTCATCAGTGAATGAAACTGATGGTTATGTGGTTATGTTGAAGGGGGCAAAAACTAAATATGTAAAGAAAAACAACAGAAGATGGCAGCAGTGCACTTTGAGCCTGCATGACAGCTTCCATTGACAAGCAAGAAGTAGATGAGAAACATGAATTTTTTCTCCCCCCCCTAAGTCAGGGCTTACAGGCAGAGAAACACACAGGGGCTTTTTGCCTTTCGATAAACTCCATCGTCAAATATCTGACAGCATAGATAGTTATGTTTACTGGTAGAGTCATGACATGGTTCAAAGGGTCACAGTCTGTAAATCCTTACGAAATAATCTGTATTTGTGTACAGTGTGAGGACAAGAGCTGCCTGCGACGCATAACTCAGGGTGAAATTTACACAATACATATGAGTCCACTGTTCCACTCAAACTCAACAAGCTAGGAAACGTTACTGTTGACTACCTGACGAGAACTGAAAGAAAGTAACACACGGTGAGTCCATTTGCGTCGACAACGTAACATTACATTAGCCTAATTTAATATATTTTACTTGTCAACACGTTAAAAAATGAAGCAGACTGTAGTGGAGAGTAACATGACAAGCTAGCACTGAGGTTTGAGCTAGCTTAAAGTGAGTCACGAGCTAACCAGTAAATTAAAGCGCCCCTGGCAAAACTACTAACATTGTTTTGGCTTTTAATTAGCTGTTATATCAGAAACACTTGAGCAGTTATGTTATTAACACAGACACGAGTGTCATTAGAAGGTGAGCCTGTTTTGTTTGTGTCAGACAAGCTAATGTTTGCTAACAGAAAGTGTTGAAGCTAGCACTAAGGAAGTGCGATGTTACGTATCACCACTAGGTGGCGATAGAAGATAATTAAAAGTCATGGCGACAGGTGCTTTGCTCTCTTCATCCTCCATCCCCTGAAAAAAGTGCAGTTGCTCGGATAGTGCTGCATGCTAAGGCCGGCCTCCAAAGCCTGCAGTCATTCAGACAGGGAAAAACAACCAGACTTGAGGCCTTAAAAACATCCTTAGCCTGACATCAAGTCTCATGGCCAGCTGGCAGCTTGCCCTTTCTCAGGCTGCTGTTCCCACACGTCTCTCCCTCTCTCTTATCATTAGGTTGACACTTCAGCATGGTGTTTTCAACTGCTATATGTGTTATTTGGTTTGAGTTTCACTTCAGTTTTTTGGTTTGTTTGTGGGGGGGGTTTCCCAAGACACTGCAAATGACGAAGAGCAAATGCATAAGCTAAGAGACAAGTTGCACGTAGGGTATCATGTCTTGGCCTACTGGCTCAGTGCAGTTGCTTTACCATATAACTGTATGTGATGCATGTTTTAAGTTATGATAGAGATGTGTATGAGTAATTGGGGTGCTGTGTTGCTTTGTGTGCTTTCCTCAACAGACCGACAGCACCACCAAAATGAACCATTTTACTCCAGAGGCAGTGGGTATGTGTCACAATTTTACAACGCACACATCTTTCAATATTTAATAAGAAGAACAAGATATACTTTATTAATCTCCGAGGGGAAATTACATTTTTCACTCTGTTGTCATATACACATAGGCCTGAAATACACACACATGCTCAAACAGGACCTATACATGCATTAAATGGAGAGATGTCAGAGTGAGGGGGCTGTCCATGGACAGGCGCCCTGAGCAGTTGGGGGGGCTTGGTGCCTTGCTCACTGGCACCTCTCCAGCTGCCAGTCTACACTCCATATTCAGTATGGATGGGGACTTGAGCTGCCGACCCTGAGGTTCCCAACCCAGGTCCTTATGGGCTGAGCTACTGTTGCCCCAGTAATATAGAAACAACGCACATGAGAGTTAGATGTAGAGTGATGATGGGTATACAGACTTCAAAGGTAACTCATATACAGTGGTTACAAATTTACATGTTGTTCTAAAACAATTCAGGAGAAAATAAAATGACTGTCTATCACAGGAATTGATGTAACAGCTAACAAAGCAGCGCTGTGAGCAAATCAGTCTGTTTCGATAATGTTTCGGCCAGCAGGCTGTTATGCTGAAATGAGTTTGTAACTATGTTATCACTCTTTTGGACTGTATTATCTGTGTCTTAGTTTAATAAATAAAAAAAATACTTTCTTAAGAAAAAATCCCAGGTTTTTTCATAGATTAAATTATCAATTCCAACTAACAGTTTTAAATACTTGTTCAGCATTTTTTTGCTATTCGCTATTGTAGTGTAGAGATCAGTGTGTTGCCAGTGCCTAGGTACCAGGAGTGGGCAATATACTGTAGTATAATAGTAGTGTAATTATAATGTATTGCGGCTTTTACCTCGTGGGATATACAAAATGATTATATAGCAAATATCAAGCATAAAATGTTGCATCATTTTTCTTAAGCCACCAGCACAAATACGATATGTCACACACACTTCCCCACCCATTTAGACCACCCTCTCCTGGGTTATAGTGTGTGAGCAGGCTGAGGGTTTTTCGAATCTATAGGGCCACAGACTGAAAGCTTCCGTCCTGCACTGGTATTATTTATATGTGAACTGGGGAACTGTACGTCTTTTTCGCAGTGAATAAATTCTCACATTTGTTCGGGCTGCTGTAGCTGTTTAAGTCTTCGGTAACCGAAAACATCTAACTGTTGACCGTGAAGCTTCAAGTTCACAGCAAAGACATCAACACTTTTGGACTGAGATGAGCCGAGGCTTGAAAAGAGTTACACTTTGATCTATTTCATTATAACAATACTTAATTTTACTTCATTATAACAGTACTTTATTTAACTTTATTGCAACAGTAGTTCTTTTAGTAGTTTAGTCTTTTGTCGTAGTTTAAAGGAGGTTTTAAAATATTGAGATATATATTGTGTATGGTGATATAGCCCAAAAATATTGCACTGTTATTTATAGGCCATATCACAGAGCCCTAGTCGTAATTTAACAATGACTGATCTCTGATTTATGGCTTTATTTAGGTGTGTTTCTTGGCAATATTGGTTTGAGCTCATGGGGCGTTCAGTGATATCAGCATCGTCAGTCTTTTTTTTCCCTGTAGAGTCTGTAGATATGTGTCAGTCCACATTTGGACAGAAACCAAGTCGTAGTAAATTCTGAAGAGGTAATTAACATGCAAACACTCAGCGAACAAACATCAAAATCTGCAAGTGCTTGTACTCTCCTCGTTTTCAAGACTCTGTCATAGCACCTGTTGAAACGTTTTTCCAGCTCCTACAACAAAACACAAAAGGAGAGCAGTACTTGTAGAAGAATGTTGTGGCACCGTTCCAGTGGATTTGAGCCACTTGCACAACCTCTGCCAAGTCACACTGAAGCTGTTCTGGTGGCTGTAGCGACACCAAATGCCCCATTTAGACACTTGATCTTTGTGTTTCCTTTGTTTTGGCAGCTGCCTGGCAACAGACAGTTAGACCTGCCTGTAGATTTAGTCTCTGTCTAATTTTACTGAAATTTAAGTTTGACTTTATTGTGTTGTAAGAGTGGGAGGTTGCATCGTGTCTTATTACTTGAAAATACACTTAGTGTGAACACAGAGTTTTCTCATTTCAATTGACTTGCGTCAAAATATAAAGAGAAAAAAAAATCACCCTCGGAGAGGTGAATGAGTGCATGTACTGTATGTGTGTCTGTGTATTTGTATGTGGTGATGGAGGTTATTATGTTGCAATGAATGGGGAGCCCCCAGCCCTGTCATTCATCCAGCAGCCAAGACTCTAAGGAAGCTACATGCTCCACATTCCTCTCCTCTCCTCACCTCTCCTCACACCAACAGTGAGACTGAAGTGAAGTGGATCGCGCTGTTAGTGTTTCTGTGAGCCTCTGTGCACGTACGCATGTTCGTCAGTGGGATGAATGGGCTGGAGTGGAGTGTATAACAGCAGAGGACCATGGAGAACAGAAAAAGAAAACTCTGTTGCTACTGAAATGCTCGAAATTAAAGGGCCTTTCAGTGGCTCATTGCAGTGTTTTAGCTCGTCTTAGCTCATTCATTATTCAGTCTACTTTGCTGTGGACTAGGGATGATAACGATTTATCGGTTGTTTGGAACTGAATCGAACACGTGAAATTGAATTTATCCAGTGAAGATCTGATTCTGAAATCCAAACAATATGTAGTCTCCCATTAGATTCCAGCTAAGAGTAATGGTGTATTTTGAAAGCATGTTTAGCAAACAAACAGTGCAATATAACTATTTTATGATGGGGTCTGGAAATAGAGCACGGCAGCGACATTGAAAAATGAAGCGAGCAAAGCAAAGCATTATTCAGGTATGTGTTCCATATGTTTAGGCCTCTACATCTTTACATGTTTCATGGGCTATGCTGTACTGTCAGAGAATATGCAGTGATGCAGGAAAGAAACACATTTTGGTATTGTTTGGTGGACGCAAAGTTTAAATAAGGGATAATGGAATAATTGATTGCTAATGTTACCAGTGATTGATGAAAGAAAGTGTGTACAGTTTGCAACCCAAGACCCTAGACCGTTCTCCAAAGCACGCTGTCATCATGTTGCTTTCAAAGATGTGGTATTATGGTGAGGTATTGAAGTGCAGGTTAATTTTAAAAGCCTGTGCTGCATGACCAAGCAACAGTTGAGTTTCTTTTACAAAAATTAGAGCAGATATTATAGTCAAGGAGATGTACTAAATAGCAACTTTTCAGGCAACTTCTAAGTAACTGGAAATAGTTTTTAATACTAAGTGGACACTAAAAACAATCAAAAAACACAAATCAGAAACTTGTATATTTTGAAAAGTGACTGGCGCATAATTCAGCGAATGTATGATTTGTACTAAATGGGCCAGAAAAGGCAAATAGCATGGCATAACTGGCATTTTGTAAAAACTCTGAGCCCAGTGACAGTGAAAAAATGATTCTGCTTTTTGTTTTGGCAAAGAGGAGATTGTTTTTTGAGTCTATGTGCTGTTATAGAATGAGAAACAAAGCCTAGAGAAATGTACAGGGAAGGAAGGCAGACTCAGATATATAATTAGCATGTAAGTGAGATAAAATGGGTGAATCAAAGAGGAGCATAGTGACTGCAAAAACAAGCTGCAGGAGAAAGGGTGCAGCTGAAAGCTTCTCAGGCAGGTAAAGCTCTTGTGTAAGAGGCAGATTGAAAGGGACAAAAAGTGTCAGGCCAGGAGCGATGCAGTAAAGAAAGGGGCCAACACAGAGAGAGAGGGAGAGGCCTTTTGCTCTGCTTTCCCAGGCTATGCATCAGGAAGGTTGTATTTTTTACACCATGACCAGCGCATAGCCCTTTCCTGGGGAAATCCGAGACAAAATCGAGAGAGGCTGCTGCGGGGAGGGAGAGGAGAACAGGAAAACTAGCCCTGGGAAGGAGGCAGGGGGGCAGGTACGGTAAAGCCCACACAGCATGAGCGACCGAGATAGAGCCGGAGCGTTTGGGAAGTCTAAGTGGAACACACGCACAGGCAGATAGACACAAAACGTGCATGCATGCTTACATCTCTTGTTTCTAGGCTCTTTTACTCACCATGACCTTCCAAAAAATGCGCCCCGAGAGTCTTCTCCGGAGTATTTTGGCTGCAGATTCGGATGGAATGCAGAGCTAATGCCGGGTTCCTCTACTATCCAACCAGTCTCAGCTGTTAATCCGATGTTATGGCTGCTCTGCTATGCCTGTTTTAAATGACAGTATTTCCAGTATATCACATTACCTATAAACTAAGATTTAGGTTGGACACAAAACAAGGGATTTCAAGACAAATTTTACTTTTTATTAACATGACTGGTGTTATGACAAGTACAGCTACCCACTCAGGATGACCTGCCAGTAGCGATAAATCTATTGCAGCGGACTGCTACTGCTTAAATGTAGTTAAAAGTAGAGTAGCTCATTCTGTCAGGTATAACTTCTGCATATTTTTAATGACTTATGTCCATGAGGATTCGATGTAGAGGATTTGCATCTTGAAAAAGTTTCATTTTCCCAATTCAGAGCTCGTCACTTTAAGGACCAAAAGCCCTAATAGAAAACCATCAGGTGCCTCACAAAGAAAAAAAAAATCTATAAAGTCTGATAGGTTGGATTCCTTGACAGGTTGATAGAGGTCAAAGGTCAGAGTGAAACCCCACCTCATCTATGTGTGTGTGTGTGCTCCCCCCAGGTCTTGACCCTGCCGTGCTGAGAGACCAACTCTTCGAGCTATGGAACCGGAAAGATCTGCAGACGGTAAGAGTCACTTTCACAGCGTGTGTCAATTCCACACATGCAATATTGAGTGTGTGTGTTTACAAAGGTAGAGAGATGGAGTCTTTGTGTGTGTGTGCGAGAAGCACTTGCACAGGAAGGAACCCGAGAGAGAGCTTGGATACCGGCATGTTTAAATGAAGCTCACCAGCGTGTGTGTGTGTGTGTGCGTGTGTGCGTGCGTGTGTGTGTGTGTTAATGAGGAAACCAGAGTGTCTGTCAGTAGGAAGGAAGGAATTTGCGTTGCACTGAATGAACTTGAGATCTGTGTGAGGAGGATATTGAGTGGATGACATCTGTTTTGCAAATTAAGACGCAGCGCAAGGCATTCTCACACAGATATTATTTTCTTGTGTAGGAAGTTTCTAATGCCAGAGTTTGCATTCTTTAGCTGAGACCTAAAATGTGTCACAAGCCTCTGTGTCTGCTCCGCGCAGATATTGGCTACTGTATGTCGGCCTTTTTAAAAATTCACTTGCTTGTTAACTCATTTTACCAACAGCTGTGGCTCATTTACTGGTAATATTTGTTGCAGATTTTCTGCAGTTGGTTCATCCTTTAACACTCCACTCTCAGACTGTTTTTTTTAAGTCAGGGTTCCTGCGCATCCTTAAGAAGTCTTAGGTGATTAATTCATTAATATAAAAATAAGGCCTTAGTTGGTATCAATGTCATGCTAATCAGAATAGCGGAACCAACAATGCTCATATTTTGTTTCTGGCTGTGATGCTCAGAGCAGAGGATCCACTGTCTGCTAGCCAACTGTCACTGCACCCTGGACGACATGGGGAAGTGCAAATTCAGCGAAAATGATGGGAATCAAGGCAGTGGACTCGAACATACAACGCAAAAAACACAAAATCAGAATTAGAAATGTTTTATTGTGGAGTGAATTTGCACTTGCAAGGAATTTGACTTGGTGATTTTAGTTTCAATTCAGACAACTCCCTCCCTTTTCTCCCCCCACAGCTACATCTGGCAGCCCGTCATGGATTTTCAAAGCTGTCTGAGCCTCTGGAGTCTTTACTAACAATCCTGGAGGGCTGTCCAGGCAAACAGAAGGGCCGAAGCCACACCCTTGGTCATCACATCCTCATGGAATTCCAGACGTGGATAAAGGAACATCCTCAGGTAGATGGAATATATAAAACAAACCTTTTTAAAGGTCTAGTGTGTAGGATTTAGTGGTATCTAGTGGCGGAGTTGCAGAATTAAATATTCCTCCATGTGCCAAGCATGTAGGAGAACTACAGTGGCTGATGTGAAAATGCAAATAGCCCTGTCTGGAGCGAAAGATAATACTGGAGCACATGGATCATTTAAAGTGGTGGTGTATATGGGACATTTTTTTTTGTCACTGACCTCCAGATGATCTCACACTTCATGGCCACACACGTATTACCACTTCCTCTATGACAGCTATGTTAGCTCCAGCAGATCCAGAGTCGTCTCATGAGTAACTTTATTTTAAAATTCTCTATCAGCAGCAATTATTGCTTTATGTTTTAGGCTCTTATTTTTTTCTGTTGTTGGTATTTTCAGTCTTAGTGTCGAGCAAGATAATGTCTTTTTCCACATTTTAAGAGTATTTTTTCTGTATAAATATTTGGTTTCTCGTCATTTTTGTCCCTCCATCAGGTGACTCTGAGCTCACTCCCAGAGCAGCAAGCAATAGCACTTCAACGGCGGGCTCTGAGCCTACTAACAGATACCCAGCCCAGCTTTGTAGACGGCCTCATAAGCATCTACCAACTCAATACCCTGGATCCAGCCACACTCCGACTGAACATCGTGAGGCTGCAGGCTCTTCACTGCTACAAAGAGGTGAGTTCCTCATTTGACATTTACATCATTTTTTTAATGCCAGAAAGATTTCACACAAAAAATTTTGACACTGAATTACACTTTGTGTTTGTCACAGGCAGCAGTGCTCAGCATAAAGCTGAACTTACAGGAAGAAGTGAATATGGAGGAGGTGTGCCAAATGTTTCTTTATTCATAAACATTGAATACATAAGCATACTTAAAATGTGTTAGATCTGATCTTTGCAAAATGGCCTCACCAAAAGCTTTCAAAATCATCACCTACAATCTTCTCCTGCAGATATGTGTACCACTGATCTTGCAGAATAAGTTGCCACTGGCAGAGTCCTTCGTCACAGGCCACAGTCATCTAGAACAACGACTGGTCACACTGCTCGACTCGTGGTGTCACCCCAGCTTCAGTGGCGAAGAGATAAGCAGGTATTGAACATATGTGAACGTGTGGGAATGTACAGCAGTGTTTCCCCTATATTAAGTTAGCAGTGGTGGTCAGTGGCGTCTTAATGATAAGCACCACTGCTAAAGATCTCCCTATACACAATTAACTCACTTCTACTACTGTTATACTATCTATGCTTTAAGCAATAAGTGTCAGGCAGGATCAAGAATTATAAAATTAACACCATCAACAGCAGATATTCTTTCTGTATAGTTTAAGGCTGATCAGAAAAGCCGATCAGATAACGTAAAATGTGCAAGACGATCTCTCTACATGCTGCTAAAATACCTTTACTGGTCTGTTGATTCTGACTAACTGTAGTTCACACTGAACATTCACTGTTAGCTCACCTACCTGTCCCAAATGCAGACACACCGTCTCTCTCTTCTCACTCGCCACACCACACTAAACGCTTCTGTAGATGCTGCAATACATTCGTCTGTTTTCTGACCGTGTTTACAATTAGCTTTGTTTTGTCCTGTATTGTACCCACATGACCGACATGGCATCTTAATGCGTACCAGCTGTCATCTGCATTTCTCCAGGATTTGAGTTGTTTTCTCTCTGCGACTGAAAATGCAGGGTTGGTTAGGGGAGACCGGTGTTAGAGTCACAACATTGGTAAAAACATTTCAAATGATGCATCTGATTTGAGCAGCATGATGTATAGGAGGCATTTTATTAAAAGTAAATTGACATCTACAACTGTGTACAAACGTGTCTTCTCATGTCAGCAGACACCCTAAATATCTTCAGGAAGTGCAAAAAAACTCATGCAATCCTCGGGGAAATACTGTACAGTATGTATGTAGGCATCAGTGTGCAGCTGTATGAAGTCATGTGGTTGTAACTGCATCTGTGTGTTTCCATAGGCAGTTCCCTCACTGCTCTGTGACCAAACAGTGCATGAGCCAGATCCACCCCAAGTTGCTCACCAAACATGTCTACAGACTCATGGAGAGGTTCAACATTGACCAAGGTGTGTAACCAGACACGTGCGTACATGTTCATGTATGGATGATCACCCAAAGGCAGAAATGATTGTGATGATCTCGTCTTTTTGACCCAGGACTGTGTCCCAACGCTCTACACAAGAGGAGGCTGGACTCTTTACGTTTCCTCATGTACAAGAGGTTTGTGGAGGTAAGTGATGCAGCAGGCTTTCTATTTCATTTAAGCATCGTAATCTTTACAAGGTATTCACATGCTACATTTTTTAATCTCCTTTGAATTAATGGCAGTGGCATTAATTTCAAGGTTGTACTCTTAACTTTAAAAGCAGTGCATGGTCTGTCAGCCTCTAATTACTTGGGAGGAATTTCCTGGATATTTCAAAATATATGTAAAAGAGGAGTGGGGACTTGGCCTCTTGTGAATAAGTGTAATGTACGTATGAGAAGCAAGAGAAGACTTAAGAAATATTTTTAAACATTTAAGCGTTAAGACAAGCTTGGCACATAAATACTGCTATGAAACATGAATAGCCCATGGGTTTTGGCTTTAGTTAATTGACCACAAAATCGTCTAAAAATTAAATTAGATGTGTTTGAATTTTGATACATTGATAAGTGCTGTGTTTTTTAAACACCAAAGCAACACTAGAGGTATTTGTTTTATTAGGTTAGTGCAGTTTTATCATAGAAAAAATAAGAGAAGCAGAAGCATGTGTCTGAGAAGTATTTATTCAGATTGTTAAGTTTTTCTTCTCAGATCTGGTATTGCCGTTGTAGTTACACATACGTCAACTTGAATCACTGATCAGAAGTCATAATCATGCGTGCTGTAGCCAATAAAAGCTTGTAAAAGATCTCAGTGGAGTCTGAGTTGATTTTTATGGTGTGATGGACAGATTCAGTTCCTGAAAACATGAGCAGATGATGGCATTAGAGGTTTTCTAAAGAAATACTTTTAAGCCCAGACTTGTGGGTGCCAGAGAAAAACACTTATTACTGTTAACATATTATTATATTTATTCACCCAACTTTATCAATAAATAAATGCAGCAGGACCTTTCACACAGGGTTCCAGTGGATCATTAGAGGTCTTAAAGGGCACTGAATTCATTATTTTGTAAAAAAAAAAAAAAAAGGCCTCATTTGGTATTAAAATGTCTTAATTCAATCTTTTAAATGTCTCAAAAGTACAAAGACCTGGGAGATAGGATTTTATGAATCTTTCTTTTCTGAGGCAGCATTGTAAAATCTTAAAATAATTGGCAGCATATATAATATGAGGGAACCAACAACACTCACGTATTGTTTCCGGCCGGAATGCTCACTGCACCCTGGACGATATCGGAAAGTGAAAATTCGACAGAAATTGGCTGTTTAATTCAGATTTTTGCGGCATGACTGAAACTGGAACAAGGCAGTGCATGAAAGGCTTGGTGTGTTTTATGCAAAAGGTTTTACAAGCCTTGCATACAGGGAATCAAAGCAGTGGAATCCCACATGCCAAGTGGTAAACGCGATCGCAATATGGACAAGGAAATATTGGAGTCAGATTTCCCAGTTACTGAATTGATTAAGAATAAATTAAAGGTACACACTGTGTATTTATTTGTATTCTGTACTCTATTTTCTTTTAGAAAAGCATGACAGAGGAGAACTGGAGCGACCATGTACAGGTAGGTGTGTAGAGATACTATACTGTCTTATTGTATTGGTATCAATAAGGTATTTAGGTTGTATTTTTTAACTGAATATATGTATTTTGTATGTATAGTACGTTGTGGCAGATGACTCTGAGCTGCAGATCCTGTTAGTGGAGATGTTGGTGAAGTACTGTGGTCTACAGAAAGCCTCTCAGTGGTCACTGAGATACAACATCCCCAGGAATCGACTTCCCTGTGGGGTATGGGAAACTCAGTGGAGTCTACCACCTGATCTACAGTGAGTTGGCCAAAATATGCATAAACATATCCTTTTATGCAACTTGCAGTATACACAGGCTGTGCTTGTTTTATATAAAGAGGCATAGCTGCAGCCTCAGAGTTTTTATCCCTGAGGTGCCATCCTGAGCATAGGTTTTATTCACTAAATACCCTGCTTACATATTGCATGTCACTCTTTTTCCTTTCTCTCATGTTTTCTGTCCACTCTCACTCTGCAATGGCTGTGTGGTGTTTTTCTTTTTCTAACAAAAATACACACATTTGTCGCCTCTGCTTAGACAGATAGGTCTGAGTGGTTCAGCACAAGCTGAGGGGTGGATACCGTCTCAGTCTCACCGTCAGAAGTTCTACCAGGTGCCGCTCACCAAGGACAAGGTTCATTTTGTGGACTCGCTGGAAACTCTTCAGAGATGTCGAAACATTGTGCTGAAGGTACAGAGAACTAAATGCTTGATTTTAAAAAAGGTTTTGTGTCTCTAAATCAACCATTAATGAGAATATTTGTATCTAATGGGAAGGCAAATGTGGTTACTATTAAAAGTATTTAATGTGAATCTTTTTTTATAGTTATTTTTACTGCTGTCTTGCTCACTCCTGTCTTTATCCTCTCTCAGGAAGGTGGTATAGTAGGAGTTGACATGGAGTGGCAGCCCACATTTGGCTGCATCTCAACTCAGAAAGTTGCCCTGATACAACTTGCAGTTTCGGACCAGGTTTTCTTATTAGACCTTTGTGTAAATGGATTCTGTCAACACCCAGACACTATCAGTTTCATCAGGAGCTTGTTCTCTGACAGAAACATCCTTAAACTGGGTAAGAAACAGACTTGATGAAAGTTAAATCAAATTTGTTTTAGGCCTTTTTGTCTATACTTCTGTCTTTTACATTTCTCCTTTGTTGCCGTTCAGGTTATGGTATGTCAGGGGATCTCAAGTGTCTCTTGGCCACCTGGCACCAGCTTTTAGAGGAGCCACTGCAGATGGAGGGGATGCTTGATCTTCTTAATATACACCAAAAGGTAACATTATCCTGTCATTCACATAACTTCATACAGACTACTTCTAAATTTATTCATGCAGTTGGTCTTATGGTGACAATAGAAAAGACACTGTTAGAGCATCAGGCCTCTTTAAAGCTGTAGTTGGCAACTTTTATGATATGAATATGAATATGAATAACTTCTCTGATATTTGCTAATATATTTGCACAAAATGAGACAGACCATCTGTGAAAAAATGGTGTTCCTCTGCCTACTCTTTTGCCTTATCTTGGTTCTTATTTTTCAGCTAAACAGTACACTAAAATATGTTTCTTGATTCATATGATTGATCGGTGTTGCCTAGTTTGACAGTTTGACAGCCGTTGAGTAGTTGTGATTGACATGAATGGCAGCTGTGTTAGAGACTCCTCGACTCTGATTTATTGTTTTCGGTGTGACAGATTCTAGTGAATGCTATTCAGGGTTCCTATGGTCATGGAAAACCTGGAAAAGTCATGGAATAACTAAAAATCTTTGAAAGTTTTGGAAAAGTCATGACATGTTTTTGGTGTGTAATGAAATCATTACACTCATGAATAAGCTTCCATGTAATGTAACAATGGCAAATTTATTTTCTGTAGCTGTTGATGTAACGTTTCATTTACTATCACGTACGTTTCTCCATTTTCTCTCAGCATCCTGCTGCCCCCACAACTTGGCCCTGGATAAGTGGTTGAAAATGGATGAATGGATGAATTGATGGATGGATGAAAAGTGTGTGGGAACCTTGGCTATAAGAAGCAGTCAGACTGTAGCTTCACTTAGTAGAAGTGTGATCCTTTACTAAATCCAGGTTTTGATTTGTTAAGTTACATCGGTATCACACTTATCTCACATACATTTTCAAGACAGCAAAAATGGCTTTATGTTACTATTTTCTGTATTTTCAATTTATTATAACTATTTCATTGCATGGTCATAACTCAGGTACACACTGCAGCTGTGGCCCAGCAGTTTGCCTGAGACATATGTAGCGAAGCTCGCAGTGTCTTAGGTGGACAGGAATGTGGAAATGGCAACATGGGTCTGTAAGTGATGAGGCTGCTTCACCATCTGCTGGAGTATGCTGCATGTTGCAGGATGTCAGGAATCCAAGAAATGAAAATTGCAAGGAATGTCTAGTTCAATAAGGAAGTTGTGGCAGGACGTTAAATGAGAAGGACTGTTTAAATTTCAAAAATGTATTACCTGGAGCCTTGTATTGTCACAATTTCTAGATAATTTTAAATTGATAAAGTTGCTTATTTCAACCATGAAGGCAGGTCTTAAGTGGAGGAACATTTAAAACAGGACCATGCTGTTTAATTTTCACTGTTATGTCTGTTACGTTTTTACAGATCCAGCGTAGAAAGGTCAACAGGGCACAAAATGGACCTAAAGAGGTGCTGGTAGGAGAGGACTCTGCAGAGAAGGGCCTCAGTCTGCTGGTACAACAGGTCCTTGGAAGGCCCCTCGACAAGACAGAGCAGATGTCCAACTGGGAGAAACGGCCACTGCGCATCAGCCAAATTAGATATGCAGGTAAGGTGTTAGGGAGACAGGGAGACAGATAGTTGCTGTTTTATTTACTATAGAATATCACAGGTTATTGTCTTATCCCTGGACAAATTGCAAACCAATAACTTTATCCCCTCTCTCTCATGTTTCTTAACTTCCGTCTAGTGGCAGATGCCCACTGTTTGCTGGATGTGTTCTCTGTCCTCTCCAGCAACCCAGTATACTTCGGGCTGCCAGCTGACTTGCGCAGCTTCTCGTCAAGCCAGTCAGAGAAAAGTGGAGATGAGAAGCAGAAGGAGAAACAAGCCAAGCAGATGAAACAGGCCCATGGCAACGAGGTCAGGAGTCAATTACTATTTTTCCAGCCGTTGCTCTTGTTGATTTGTTTAGTGATTTTTGGAAGGTTTCACTTAATACCAAATGCCTTGAGGTCTAGGATGTGAAGACAAATAAATCCATCATGGACGTTTAGACTTTTAGACACAGATTGGTTGGAATCAAGAGGGGGAAAATTTAATTAATGAGACTGTGGAAGCCGGAATCCATTAACTACTTGACCCGCTCTTGACCCTGACCTTGGCATCTTCGCGTTTGACTCTGAATAAGTGTAATATGGTTGTCCTCTCAGATTTTAATACATTTTCTGGGACTTTGTCATGAATAAACTAGGAACCAGAGGAAAAACAAGCAGGTAACTTTGTACGAGAAGGTATTTTTAATAAAAGCCACATAACTGCAACTCAAAGAGGACAGTGTATATGAGATTTGTCCTTTTATTTGCCAAATTTTTGAGAATTTAAGAGCTTTGAGCTTCCATGTGACACGATAAATACAGAGAAACTAAAGAACCTGGGTTTGAGCATCCGTCCTGCAGGGAGGGGACAATATGTGTTTGACCAAGACACTTCAGCAGTTCCTACCAGCTCCAGGGGTGCAGTTGTAAAGCTCACCCCCGTGCTTTGACCTCACTGCACTGCGGTGCAAGTGAAAAGAAAATCCCCCTGTGGGGATCAGTTAAGTATCACATTATTGTCTCTGTCCATTTAGGAATGTCAGGGGGCTCAAAGGGTCAGTCCCCCTCGCTCCGACACAGAGAAAGGCCTCCTGTGTGGCGAGAAGCCCTCAGAAGACAGCCCCCCGATGCCCCCCCAGCAGTTGCGGGTGGTGTGTGACAACATGCTGCAGGGACTCGGGAGGTACCTGCGCTGTTTAGGAGTCGATGTGATCATGTTGGAGAACACTGATGATCACAGAAGAGCAGCAAAGGTCAGTTAGCTGAAGACACACACAATATTGGTCAGTGTATATAATAAAAAATTGCTTGTTTTCAGCATTTTGACGTTTGCTTTACGCAGGGGTGTTTGTAGGATTCAAGGACATTCAGGCTTGTCCCTGACCTCTGTATGGGGGTCTGGGAGATCCTCCCCGGCACTCTTTTTTTTTGTAAACAAAATCTGTTTAGATTTTTTGATACACTCTGGCACCTTATTTACATTAAAAGTACAAAAAAAATCCCAGTGTTAATCAATTTTTACGGACCATAAATTGAGTATCGCTGTTTTGCATATTATAGATAACCAGTAATAACATCACTGCATTCAAGAGTTTATTATTTCGTTCTGGTGTGTGTTTGTTGTGTGTCAGTTAGCACAAGCTGAAGGCCGTGTCATACTCACATGTGGACAACCGTTCCAAAGTGTAAGTACGAACTAATGTGAACTCATGAACAAATCCGCAAGTGTGGTTACATTTGCATGTTCGTGTTTGCTCCATGTTTGCTTGTATACTCATGTTGCCTCTGTCTCCCCACATAGTTGCGGTCCCAGGTAGGCGAGGGTCGCTGTCTGTCCCTGGACTGTTCAGAAAAGGCCAGAGACCAGGCTGTTCGGGTCCTCCGACACTTCAACATCCAGCTAACCCCCAGCGATATATTCAGCCGCTGCCAGGTAAGGAAATTGACACTGGTTCTGAATGTATTTTTGAAATCAACTGTGTATGAACTTCAGCATCAGCTGAGTTCTGTACAAATGGTGGTTGTACAAATTAAAATAATGCCAGTGCTTATCAGTACACACAGATGAGAGAACAGTGAGCATGGAGAGTCATATAGTCACCAACAGAGGTCTAAGACAAAACAATACATTCATAAAATAACAATAACAACCATCAATCGTTTCACATACAGTACAGTACATGCATTTCTGTCTGGGCATTTAGCTGATGCATTTATACAGAACAGCGTTCATGAGAAAAGGAAAAGACTTGAGTTCCTTAATCGCGTGTGAAGCAATATAAATAGCAGTGCAATATTTCTCTGGTTTTATAACACAGCTGAACTGGTTCCTGAATTCTGAGGAAAAAAGATTGTGGTGGCTGTGGTGTTTTGTGTAATACTTAGAGAAAGGGGAAGAAATAAATATATGTGATAAGGGGAAATGGAGAAGAGGGGCTTTGAAAAAAAACCTTCATTTTACTTTCGTGAGAAAATGTAAGTAATGTGTGTATTGTACTGGATTGTTGTGGTGATAGTGACCAAAATAAAGAGATTGCAGATACAAGCAGCCAAATCAGGCTAACCTTTACTGACAGGATGGAAAAGGAGCGTGAAGTTGAAAATGCTTAACTTTCACCACGTCCAATAGACTCTATAGACTCTGGCGTATTCAAATCCGAAAAACAGAGACTGTTGAAAACGCTGCTGACTCTGTTTTGGCTTCAACACTCTGGGATTGCATTTTAGTCTGGATGGCTGGTAACAAAGACTTTTGAAAAAGATGACAGAGACACATATGTTCGTTTCCCAAACAAAACATTATAGCAAGATGTACATATCTTTTGTGATTTCCACCTTTCTTGTGTGGGCACTCTGTTCCCATTGCCAAGGCTTCCTCCTGCGATGGATAATGCCCCCAGTACCACTGTTAATATGCAGTGACTCCTAATCTGTTTTACCCTGCCTTGACCACCTTAAAAACTCATGTCTTACTTTTACTAAGTCTTACTTTTCGCCATTGCTGCTCTTCCTCCATAGAATTTCTGTAACTAAGCATCCAACTGCAGAGTAGGCAATCTGCTTCCTGTTTACACCCAGCATGTGCATTCAGTTTTCGGGGGTGTTAGGATGGATGGAGATCATTTGGAGATATAAAGCTGTTTTAAAATGAATAGCCTTGAAAGGAGTGTATATCCCATATGGCCTTAGACTGCTCGGGGACCCCAGGAGGAACTGGAGGATGTGGCTGATTAGAAACATGTCTGGGTTACGTTGTTTAGGCTGCTGCCACCACAACCTGGGTGGAAAAAGAGGGGATGGATAAGAAAATGAAAAATGTTGGGGATCTTATTCAGTGGGAAGAGTTAAACAAGAGGTCATTCTCTATCACAACCACTAGGGATCCATGAAGGAAGGGAGTTGAACCTGGAGGAAAAATTAAAAGTCTTTCAGTACCACTATTTTCTTTCCTTAATTTCAGAAACATTGCTGACTTATGTACAGATTATACTACTTGATCTTGTTTGTGGGGCTTGAAAAAAACGTTTGTTTGTTAGCCAGTCATTGTCGGATTTACGGTACCTGACCTGCAGATATCTCCATGGGTGGCTGTTTATGGAAACCTGTGTGAGCTGCTACGGCTGTGTTTGTGTTGCCTGTGCTGGCAGTTGCGATTGTGAGAGGCGTCTTTGTAGGACAGTTTCTAAACTTGGGTGTTCTGGTCTGCTCCTAGTAGGAGGCCCCAAATGTGTCAAGATACACCACTGGGTGCGTTTGTCTCAGCTCAAAAATGTTTAAAAAACCTGGACCACCTTGATGCTACCTCCTGATGATGACACAAACACACACACAGGCCAAATGGTCGTCAGCCTGACTCGTCTATTTACTGGTCACTCCTGACGTCACTTAAAGGAAGGCCAAATGTGACTTTAGTGTTACACACCACCAGTAACAGCTCTGCCTCGCATCGCTCCCATCGTTCAGACGGCAAACCTGGGAAAACTTTTGTCCTACAACCTCAACCAGGTTGTGGCTATCTCCCCCTAATTTAAAATCTGTTTTAAAAAGAATAAATGGAAATGACAGCTACCTGAAAAGCACCTACCTTTGCCCTTTTAATTAATCCTTGATAATTTGCTGGCATTTAATTTTTGAAGAACTGAAGAAGAACCGACCACCAATAATAAAAAATGAGTGTATACAAGCACCTTACCTTAACGACCCAGGTTGTATCATACGATATAAAGTGCATATTAAAATTTAGGTGTGTGTGTGTGTGTGTGTGTGTGTGTTAGGAAGAGAGTTTCACCCAGGGGCTTGCTCCGTGGCCCACCCAGGCGAAGTTAACCCCTTTGTTATCTGATTGTAAAGCTCTCTGATTAGCAATGGATGGGTTAGTTTCTCTCCTTTTGTCTCTCTGTGTTTTTCTCTCATGCGCATACACCATTGATGAATGTCATGAAGAAAGAGAAGTAAAAAAAAAAAAAAAAACACAGAAGAGAGGATTAACCACAGACTTGTGTGTCTCTCTGTGTGTGTGTGATGATTGTGCAGGGAAAGGGTTAATGTTTGTCTCTGTGTATCAATAGGCCCAACAGAGATTTTTAGAGGCATAGGAATGTGTGTCCTCTGTGGAGACCCCAAGAGGGAATGGGAGATGGAGAAGGGCCTCATCTGTATGTGTGTCCTTGTCTGCATACTTGTGTGTACTTATAAACAATGAAGTGGTGAAAACACTGCGGTTTATATGAATCACTCAATGATTCAACCTTTATTGATGGTGTTTGATGGATTTCTCTGCGACTGAATTTTCATCAGTCTGGCTTTAAAAGAATCCAACTCCAGAAAACTAAGAGTTGTTCATTAGAGATGTGCAATATATGGTTAATGTGAATTATTATGTATTGTACCGATAATGAAGCCGTTAACTTCAAAGTTGTTTGCGATTTGCCAATAAACACAGAGAAGAAGAAGCAGCGCAGTGTGCTGTTGTTGCTGGTGTGTAGATTTTTTGGTTATCGAGTCCTGCAAAGATAACGAGAAGAGGGGAAAGGTCTTCAACACATCAAAACTTCAGTCAGCTAAAAAGTCGTCATGGCAACGAATATGTATTGAAGAAATAGAGTGCTCCAGGGATGACGTTTTTCTGTAGGCCGACGCAGAAGTTAGCATCGCTCTGGTTCCCTTGTCAAAAAGCTTACAGGATTTTCTATTGGATTTTGGATTATTGCTAAAAAAAATCAGCCCTGTCAGGCCACGTTCTGTTCAGCAGGATAATCTAAACAAATGCACAGTACTTTTATGATTTTTGAAGCCTAACTGTAATAATTAGAAGTAAAAAGCTAACGTTAGGCTATAAAGGAACTACACTGTGGTCACTTTACTCAACGTCACCACCATAACAAGACTGTAAAGCCGTGTTAAACGTGGTTTGGCATGATGACATCCTGTAGTCTCATTTTGCCTCTTGTTAGCAGCCGCCTTTTGTAAGACACATAGAAGCTTCAAAGTTCATGAGTGGGGTATTTACTGATGTATTTTATGTCTTAGAACAAAACTTAAAAGTCTCTTAAGTTACTATTAACCACAGACCTTATTTCAGGCATCTAACACTAACTCATTTCCAGGTTTTAGGACTCATTCCTAGCACTCTCTATACGAAGCAGCAGCAGCCAGCGTAGGCACCAAAGAAAGTGCAGCATTGCCTGTTCAACAGGTATTTAACAACTTTTTGTCTTTTAGAAAGTTTTCTAAAGACAGCCAAAAGGCTAAAGTAGTAATAACAAAGTCACAGAATTTATGGAACTTGATGACCAGCCTTTTTCTGTCGTAGAAGTTCAAGAATTTCCACAGCTAATGGCGTATTTGGAACCCTGGTATACTCTTACAAACCTCCGCTACTTTGCAGACGTACCCCTGTCTGCTCTGTATAATATTGTCACCTCACACGTCTGGTCGATATCAGCGTGAGCACCATAAGTTTTACCACGGACATATGGACTTCTGATGTTAGTCCAGCGAGTACTTGACGGCTCAGCAGCTGGAGGAAGACTCTAACATGTTGTCTTAATAACAGTAATGTCAGGTAGATTTGATTAGGTCAGAGCTACTGAACATTAAATCATCTATCTTTGCTCACTACATCTTCACCTTTCTTACCCTCAGGTGTGCATATCATGCATTCCTATTGTTCTTTTAGAAGACACATGTACTTGTGCACTCAATGTAAAAGAGGAAGAATAATTTGAATTTGAATTTTAAGTTTTTGTTTGTTTATTTGGATCTCTTTTAGCCCACTTGGGCTATTCTTCCAAGAGTCCATAGCATAAAAACATTACAAAATAAACACAATACAGTATAACTGAAACACAATACAATATAGAACAGACACAAACCAAAAAACATACATACAACACATGGATGGTATTATACACACACAACAAAGCCTATACAGATAATATTACATAGAAGCTATACCCTCAATCACAGTCATACAATTACAATAAAACTTCAAATACTCCTTAAAAAATACCCCTAATGTTTTGTTTAAAATATTTTTCTGGTAAATTCCTAATGAGATCAGGTAAACCATTCCATAACTTCACAGCACGAAAACAAAACATCCTTTTACCAGTTACAAGCCTAGTCCTGGGTAAAACATAATCACTTGTGCTAGCTGCTCTTGTGCTGACTAAATGTCTGTCTTTCACCTGCTGGAACCTGCTTATCAACAGTCTTGGCTTCTTTTTAACATGTAAGTTATGAAATAATTGAAGAACATTTCTAGCTATTATGTCCCTGATATACGACCACTCTAGTATTTTGTATCGCTCTTCAATAGGAGTATCATTTGGACATCTAAGAATAATTCTTGCAGCCTTATTTTGTGCAGCTTGGAGTCTACTTATTTCTCCCACTCCAGCATTACCCCAAACCGCAGCACAATAATTCACCTGACTCGCAATTAAAGCGTGGGTCACTTGTCTTAATATTTTTGTGGATAAATATTTGGCTATTCTACCTACCATAACAGCAGTCTGAACCAGCTTCTTACATAGATTAGATATATGTGGTGTCCAAGACAGATGACTATCAAGTTGAACACCTAACAGTCTAGTCTCATCTATTTGTTCGATCATTGTACCATTTGTCATGAGCTGTAAACAGGGCAGTGTTTGCTTCTTCCTCACAGAACCTATAAGCATTACTTTTGTTTTCTTTATATTCAGTACGAGTTTGTTCATATCAACCCAATCCTTAATCGTCTCTAGATCTTGCTGCAGTGATGTCTGTATGTCTGCACATGAATACCCCGGTACATACACAGTAGTATCATCCGCAAAAATTGTCATTTTTGATCGGACTAGAGCATATGAAATATCATTTGTATACAGCAGATAAAGGAGAGGCCCAAGACAACTGCCTTGAGGCACGCCACACTGTATATTCAGAGGAAAAGAATAAGATCCGTTTATAAAAAATGATTGTGTTCTCTCAAATAAATAAGCATGAATCCAGTCAAGAGCGGTTTGTTGGAACCCATAATGAAGGAGCTTTTTCAATAATATACTATGATCTACCAAATCAAATGCTGCACTAAAATCCAAAAATAGTACACCAACATATTTTCCCAAATCAATTTGTTCTAGCCATTGATCAGTCATCTCAATGAGAGCAGTCGCCGTGGAATGGTCCTTAAGGTATGCATGTTGATTGGCAGAGAATAAATCATTAGTTTCCATATATGACCAAATCTGAGCACTGATTATGCTTTCCAGTATTTTACTCAGTGCAGGTAAAAGACTAATGGGCCGACTGTTCTCAGGTGAGAGAGGTTCTTTACTATTCTTTGGAATTGGACATAGCTTAGCTTCCTTCCATACTCTAGGGAAGTGACCAGTGTCAATTGACCAATTATACAAATACCTCAAGGGGGCAGCAATCTGAGGTGCAGCATACCTCAATAACCTGTTGTCCATTAAATCATAACCTGCAGCTTTCCCATCAGGAAGTGACTCTAGCAATTTCATAACCTCCTCAGTTGTTACAGAGGATAGGGAAAAAGAGCACATTTTATTTAACATGATATTGTTATCAATCAGATCATTGAGAGTTTCTTTAGAACTGGAAGAATCAATCATTTTTCTTAGTCTGTTAATTTTGTTTTCAAAATAAGCAGCATAATGATTGGCAATATCAACAGGCTTTGTGATCACTCTTCCATTCTCCTCAACAAATGATGGATACTGTGCAACATTTGTTCCCAACAATCCTCTGACTGTATTCCATGTTTTTTTAGAGTCATTTCCACACCCCATGAACGCTTTTTTATAAAAAGAGGCCTTCTTACTGCGATTTAATTTCAATGCATAGTTGCGTAATTTTCTATAGATCTGCTGGTCAGATTCTAAATTTGATTTTAAAAATGTAGCTTTTGCCTCATTTCTTTCCATAAATGCTTTGTTAAGTTCATCATCTATCCATGGAGCAGAACAAGCCTTAACAGTCCATTTCCTAACTGGAGCATGCCGGTTCATCACTTCAGTTAAGAGTTCAGTTAAACATTCAGTGGCATGATCTAAATTATCCTCTAAATATATTAATTCCCAGGGACATGCAGCTAAATCCCTCTTAAATTCCTCACAATTAAATCTTTTAAAACTTCTCTTTACTATTATTCTAGGTGGTCTCCTTGGAATCTTAGATATTTTAGTCATGGATACAATATTGTGGTCTGACCAGCTAACAGGAAACACACACGCACTTGAACACTGTTGTGGTACACTAGTAAAAATCAGATTAATGCATGTCTCAGTACGTATGCCATTCCTTATGGAACATCTTGTTGCATTCCTAACCATCTGTTTCATATTGCACCCCACTGTAAATCTCAATAATTTAGTTTTGTTGCTATTCTTGTTATCACACCAATTTATATTCAGATCTCCCATAAAAAACACTTCCTTATTGTCATTAGTTGCATTATCTAGACTAGTACATAAGTCATCTAAATAGTTCACATTTGAGCAAGGGGGTCGATATGCACATCCAATTATTAGAGGTTTTTGATAAGGTAGATGTATCTGTACCCATACAGCCTCAAGGTGATTCATTGTTAGATCATCTCTCTTTTTAAAAGGCAGATGATTTTGAATATACATTGCCACACCTCCGCCATTCCGATTCCTATCCTTTCTTATAAAATTATACCCATCCACATGGACTTGCCCATCAGTGATAGAACTGTCTAGATGTGACTCAGTGATAGCTAGAACATGAATATCATTGATTTTCAACATGTTACAAATCTCATTCATTTTATTTGGTAAACTACAAACATTTATGTGCGCAATATGTAATCCCTTCTTAGATAGTTTTAAATTCACAGAACCAATTTGAATCATTGAATTTGCCATAGTTTAAAGACCTGCATCAGATATCCATTCACATCAGAATAACCAGGGAGTTGTTTTGGAGTCACGATACAGTTGATTATTTATGTACAATTTGTCTGTCACTAAAGTGACACAATCATTTCGAAGTCTGTGTTCTTTCATTATGGGATAGAGTACCTTCCTCCTGTTGATGACTTCATGGGGAAATTGGTCATTTACTCCAAACTTTGTGCCTTTAAGTTGTTTTCCTTGACTTTTCACAAGCTCCTTATGTTTAAAATGTTCAAAATTGGCAACAATGGCTCTTGGTCTGTCTTTCAATACTTTACCCATTCTGTGGACTCGGGAGAAGGTGACATCATTTACCACTTCACTTGGCAGTTTCAGCTGTTCAGTCATGAAGGTCTTCACAACAGTTTCACAATCAACACTGTCCTCCTCAGCAATTCCTGAGAAAACCAAATTGTTCGTCATACAACAACACTGTTGATCAAGCAGGGTTTCTGACAGGCGCTTGTTCTCCTTTTCAAGCACGTTCACCCTACTCTCCATATCCTGCACAGATTTCTTGAGGTTCCTATTGTCACTCAGCAGTTCATCAATTTGCCACTGACTGTATTCAAGGCTAGCTTTAAGTTGATTCAAGTCTTTCATCATGACCTCCANCTCTCCATATCCTGCACAGATTTCTTGAGGTTCCTATTGTCACTCAGCAGTTCATCAATTTGCCACTGACTGTATTCAAGGCTAGCTTTAAGTTGATTCAAGTCTTTCATCATGACCTCCAACACATTCAGTTTAGCAAGTCTATCATTAATTGATTTCAGGAGCCCGATCTCAACCTCCATGACCCCATCAGCTTCATCCTCATCACTTACTTCTTCTTCAGAACGTGGTCTTTTAGGAGTTGATTTGGTGGCATCAACTGCAACAGCTTGCCACTTTTTCTTAGCCTTCTTCTTCTTCTCTCCATTAAGATTACTTGGTGAGCTTGCTTGTGGCATTTCCATCTGGGCAAGTTGATATTTCTCCTCAATAAATTGCTCAAGGGATTCAGTTGTTTCAGTTGAATCCAGCCTGTCACAGCAAGGAGTATTCACAGGTCTTGCTCAGGACTAGGCCTCACCACACACCATCAGCCCAGGCTTCATGCAATCAATCAAAAATCTCCAAAGTGGATTCTGTCATGTATTTAATGGCCCATCTAGAGATGGCATTGTTAACTAGCTTAGGCTATAAGTGCTGTGGAATATAGCACTGGTCTGACGATAAGCGTAATATTTCAAAATTAATATATAGATATCATGTTATTAATACATACATGATAATATCATGTAAATAATTCAGCACATTTTAAATAATTTCTGATTCTTTACGTTCTCGCTTTGTCTCCATCTGGTTGCTTTTTCACTTGCTCTTTTTGTACACTTTTGTACAGTTACAATTACAGACTCTCTCTCCACCTCCCTACAGTTGAATTTTGAGTGTATTTAATTTGCCAAAAAAGAGACAAAACACACAATAAACAACGTTAAATATAAATGTGACTCATAGCAGTATTATTCTTAATTGTTGTATTCAGTTATTTTTCAAATTACCGTAGATATTGCGATAGTATAGTTATTGTGAACTTTTTTTGGCCACAACAATCGTGTTATGAAAATCTGATTTTGTGCCAGTGTAGTCTTGTCCCTCTAGCCTGAGACTATGCCATATACTGCATGTGCATATAAAAAGAAATGATAATAAACATGGCGGAGGCCTGTTACACAGGATGAATTGGATAACCCTAGAGAAACATTCATTGTTATAAAAAGACATAGGAAGGAAAATTTAAAGATTAAATACCATCTCTTGGTGTGGCTGGAAACACATATCAAAAAATAATTTAGATAGATAAATTATTGAGTAAGATTTTATTTTCATCCGTATTCTGTGTGGCGGTCAGACATCCAAATGCACCTGTTTCTGGTTTGTAGCCATGTTCATAAATTTTTCAGCTGATAGACAGATGATACAATAGACTCTGTTTGGTTCCTCCTGAAGGCTGTAACACATTTAAACTATTGTTATGAAAATAAAATGTTTCATATGACTAACAGAGCTCAGAAGAATGTATTTTTGTCACTCCCCTCTGGCATAAACAAAAGAAACTACAGGATGTGAACCTGTGTTTTTAATTCAAGGAACAATATATTTATTCTTAAATAGTTAACATTTAGTTACGGTATTGTTTCGTAAAAAAGAAAACATATTTTAGCCTCAAAATATACCAAAAATATATTAAGAAAGATCCATTTGACACGTGTCACTGTATTTCTTAGTCTGTAGTCCTTAAATTTCATCTGTGTGGATTCCAGCAAGGGGTTGGGTAAGAGGGTGGAGTTGGCTATTGGTCCATTACAGTTTCCTTATTCAGCTATATCCTATCCCTACCACTAATGCCTGCTGCGTCTATACTTTCCATGCGCACACACACAAACACACACTTCCGTTGGGCTGTGCAGTTCCATCAGATGTCCCATACTGGCCTTTTATAGACATGTTGAGATAGCAGAGATATTCTGAGAGATAGACATGAAGCCACACACACACACACACACGTTTACAGTGATAAGCATACACTCTCAAAAACCTCAAACTGATAAACACACTCAGACACCATCATAGACACACACACAGTTACCTCAGCACCTTTACAGAGCATGCAGGCTCTGTCACAGATGCACACACGCTCAGAGGCAAGCGCAGACACTATTGCAGCAGAAACGCTGGTTCCCACGAACCAGACTACTGGGGAAGTGAAAACAAGAGCAACAGGAACCGCCACACCGTGAGAGGGAGGGGTGGGAGAGATGTGGGGTTAGGGAGAGGAAAAGGGGGAGGGAGGGAGAGAAGTGAGAACAGAGGTGACGGCAGGGAGGTAAAGAGACAGACAGAGAAATGGAGCGGCACTGAAAGCAAACAAAAAGGAGCAGTCAATTAGGGAGAAAGACGAAAATAACAGAGTCGCAGGGACGGAATTACAGAGAGATTGTGTGAGAAAGTCAGAAATAATCAGTGTGTGTGTGCAAGCAAGCCGAGTGTTTGTTGAGTGAGGAAGAGCAAGAGGAAGAGAGAGTGTCTGAGAAAGGTGGCATTGAAGGAAGAGGAGGGGTGGAGGAGGGCAAGGCGATAGAAAGACTTGTTGTCTGCCCTTTGATCTACAAAGAGAGCCGCGGGCTGAGAAACAGGAGGAATGTGAGAGGTTGAGACACGTTTAAAGTTACCCTTCACTGGCTGCGTGTGCATGTGTGTGTATATCTGTGCATGTGAGTGAAGTGGGGTTAGCCAGTATCAGGATGTACGTATGCGTGAAAATGCAGTAAAAAAAACCAACACATACTCATATATTCTCACACCTTGATTCATATTTGACTGTTATTTTTAAATGCAGACAGCATCTGTAGGCAACCACAGATATGCACAGTGTCACGCTGTGCTCACACACAAACCCAACACATTTTCACACACTGTATCTCTGTGCATTTTTAGCTCTGTTGCTTCGTCTGCATTCGTGCGCCACCTTTGTGCATGCACCATTTTTCACAGTGGCAAAACAGGGTTCAAATTTGTGTGTCCCGCCGTTTTCCCACTCTCCCTCCCCTCTCCGGAGATGAGAGGGGAACGACAGCGAGAAAGGGGAGGAGGAAGAGGCAGTGGGGAGGGGGGCATTCCATAGGCACGCCAAGACATTCCGAGGGAAACCATCCCAAATATTTCCCACTGTGTGTGGCGAGGGCTTCGCGTCTCCTGTTGCACACACACGGTTTGAGAAAGTACTAAAAGCGAATACACACACATTGGGAGAAAGTGTTTCCCACACACAACACAGGTCACCCTCACAATCTCTCCGACGTACACATGTAGAAAGTCAGTGGGTGCAGTTATGAGTGATGGACACCTTGTATGTCCGTCTCCTTTGTCTGTTTTTCGTCTCGAGGGCGACGTACTATCGCTTCTGCGTCTGTCTGTCTTTCTGTCTGTCAGTCAGTAGGGGAGCCAAATCTGGAAAGGCCATTGTGATTGTTGTGTCACACCAACGTGTGATTTTATGAATGAGCGAGCAAGTCAGACATGACCACAAATATTAAGCTTTCACTTTGCTGCTCAGGGGTGTAACATTTTCTGTAGAGATGACTTCTTTACTGGAATGAGATGTTGACTCATTGAGTCATCGTGCATCAGAAATTCTGTATGAAAATATTCCCATCTGCTTCACTGGAGCACAATAGAATTATTAACAAGTCGATAAAGGGGGAAACAACGGCTCACACTAATGAAGGAGTCCTTGGCAAGGATAATTATAAGTCACATTTATTATAGTATGTACAGTACAGATTCATTGGTATTGGATTAACAATAGGAAAAAAGTGAATCATAAGGCCTGGGTGATGTGGTTGACATTAGGGATGTATGAGTAATCTCTGTAATGTTTAAATGGAAGTTTAAATACAGACTAGTCGATGAGTCTGTAAGTAAGAACACACTCAGAAAACAGTTAAATCTATAACATTAAACATTGTCTGAAAAATATAGCATATATCATAAGCATATGTCATCAATTTGAAATTGTTTTTCACATATATTTTAATAGCTAAATTGTATTTCGAATGCTGCTGAAATATGTGGCACTTTGCACCATGCATTATGAACATTGCACATTATCCCTCAAAACATAACTAACAAAACAAAAGTTTACACATTTATGGAAAACAATAGTTTTCTTAAAAAAATAAACCTTTGTGTCAACGCAATTGCATGAAATAATAAGAACTTTAATGATAAGTTTAGGAGACCAGTTTTTCTGGTGCCGACTAGTGAGGGTAGCACCATTAAATCGTCTTGTCGACCAAGCATGCACATCCCTTGTTGAAATCACAATCCCTGCAGAGACAGAGTTATATCATGATATAGCAAATAAATGCACAGTCACATATTATAATTATATAGTTGACCATATTGATTTTTTTTAAATCACTCAGCTGTGTTTTGTCGCTGTACCCTACATGAGACCAAACTCTTTGTATGTGAAAATGAAAAACTTTTGGTGACCATTAAGTTCATTCTTAGTCAAAGGTTGTTGGGAAATTTGTAAAGGTGTGTCATCATAAGATCACGATATGATTCTGCTGAAAGTCGATGAATGATGATCAGTCTGGACTGGAATTAAAAGATGCCCTGCACAGTTTTGACACATTGATAATCTGAAGAATTCAAGAAAAAGCGTTTAATGAAAATGCGTAATGCTGGAGATCACTGTGTTTTTCAATGGTTAACAATCCCTTAGATATGCACATTTAACCTGCAGTAGATGCAGCATATAATTTGTCTTGGTTAGATGTTGAAAGTGTGAGAAATTGGTCAGCTCTTTTTCGGAAGAAGTGTAAAAATTCCACAGAAACACAGGCAGTTTGTAACCTGTGTCCCTGACTCATTTTGAAGTTGATTCTCATGGTTGTCTGAGCAGACACAATAGCAGATACACACACACACACACACACACACACACACACACACACACACACACACACACACAGATAGATAAGGAAGAAGATGAGCCATCACTCACCAAGCATCTGGTCTTGAAGAAATCATGCCTGCTCGTTTTTCCCACAGTCTAGTTGGCCCCAGGATAACATAGCAATGCAATGACACCTGTGTGTGCGGGTGCATGATATGTATCGGCATGCGTGTGTGTGTGTGTGTGTGTGTGTGTGTGTGTGTGTGTGTGTGTCTGCATGCATACTTGCGTGTGAATTTACAGTTACTCAGACACCACAGAGGTTTGTCTTCGAGGGCAGACGAGTGCATGTTACGTAGCTTGTTTTTTAGGAAAGTTAATTACAGATCTAGGAATCATTCAAGAGGTAATAATTTGCTGACACGCCAGCTTTCTGCTGCTTCCAGCTTTCCCTGCCATGGTTTATTTTGTATGAACTTATAGCCGATCACGCCGTACAGATGTAGTCATTGACATATTTCCTTGAGTTCTACTTAAGTTTTAACTTTAGTTGATTAGTTGTAAACCAGAGGTGATAATATAAGCTAGTGTGAGCACCTGTGTTGTGCAATCTGTACACTGAAACAGAAAGTAAGTGATCACAGATAGTCTGAAGAACTGAGCCGTGTCGAAGCGCGTATCCACCCATGTTTGTCAAAATGGTCTATAAGTTCAAACAACTACATGACTAGTTTGTTTGTCAGCTGCCTGAAAGAAAAGGTGAACAAAGGGAAGGCATACAAAATAAATAAATAAATGTCACCATTTGAATACACTGTAAATGGTGTGAATGTACCTGCAGCACTGTAGACGTAGCAATAGTATTTCTGTCTCTGCTTCCACTCCCATTTTCTTTCCGTCTACCTGTCTCTTACTCTCTCAACCTCATACCACCTCCTCACTTTGTTTCTTCTCTGTTTGGTTTCTTTCTCTTCTTTTACAATATATATACACCATTCATTGCCACACATACAGCATTCAAACACACTGTCACAGAGCAGATAAAAGGGAAGTGAAAATAATTCCTTGCTTGATTATTTGAATTAAACACATACATATTTAATTCACTAATGAAACAAATTAAGACTTTCTTTTAAAAATCAAATGCATCAGGGAGTAGGGCTGCACAATATGCAAAATAATTATGTTGCGGTTATTTTTGATAGATTTCTATTGCAATATGAATCACTATTTTAGTGGGAATGGTCATTTTTGCATTTTGTTTTCACTCAAAAGAAAACACAAAAAATTATGATGACATGATTTTTGCTGGGCTCTGTACCAAACAGTCATGTTCCCTTACGTCTGGAGTATGATTTGTAGGTCGAGGCATCTTTGTTGTACCACAATGCTTCATTTATAATGGTATGTTGGTACACATTTTTCCTTAATCAGAAAATTGCAGCTTCTGCAATTTGGCTTTTGCGCTTGGCCATGTTGTGATATTGATAATATTTGATTAATTGTGCAGCCTTAACAGGGATTATGTACAACACAACATTAATGTCAAACAAAAAGAATGGATTAACTTTCCATAGGTCACTTTCCATCTGCTGTCTTGGCTGGGCTGCACAACATATTGTTTATCTTAATTGTCCAAAAAATATGTGATATTGGGATTTTTAAACTACAAACTGGAAGACATTATCATTAGAAAACTACACTTTAAAATGTCTGTCATTTTTTCTTTTACTGGTGCTTTTTGTGTTGAGTTCAGTAAAATAATGTTGGAAATAATTTCCTTTCAAACAATTTGTTCTGTTTGAGCGGTGTAGTGTTTTCACAATACTGTCATTTTTAATTTTAATACAATATCTTGAAAAATATCGACATTCAATATCATTTTTGATACCACAGGGAAAATTGGCATAAATTACATTTAACACTTTTATTAAAAGATAAATTTAACAGCAATAACATCACATCTGCAGTTTTCTTTTCTTGGTTAGTAGCAGAGAGCAGCAGAAGGACTATAGTAAACAGAAATAAGAGAAAGTGAGAAAGCGCAGCTGATACTGGTACATCGATACTGCAGGAAATTAGTCTCAAATATTCAGAATTCATATGTGACGATTATTTGACAACACTAATATACTGAAAACAGCAGAAAGACAGAACTGAGTACACTTTAATATCTGTTTCTTTATTGTAAGTAACATTGTTACGGCGATATTGAAGTCATCACATATTGCATACATTCCTCAAGTCATGCAGCCCTAACATACAATAATAATATCATACACATATCATAATTCGTATGCATACCACAATAAACATACGGCTTCTTAGACAACATGAGGACACGTGTATGGAAACATGGATTCTGCAGCAGTTGTTTAAAAACTAAACTTGGCTTTTCGCAAATCCGTTTTCAGTCATATTTCACCTTCTCTAATCCCCCCTTCCAGTTTCCCCTCTTTCGCACCCCAACATCTCTCTCTCTCCCTCCCGGTGTCTGTTTCTCCTTCTCACCCTCAGCTTGGCCCTCTCTCTCTCTCGCTCTCCATCTCCCCTGCTCTCCCTCACCCTGCTGTTCTCACCCTGCCTCCCTGCTCTGCTCCACTCCCAGTCTCACTCTCCTCCGTTTCAGATTAGCCAAGGCGAGGAATCCGGTGCAGCCGGCAGCTGGAATGTCCTGTTTGTCTTGCTCTGTTTGTGTGTGTGAGTGTGTGCGTGTGTGTGTGTGAGTGTGAGTGTGTGTGTGTGAAGTTGGTGAGGCTGGTGCTGCTTTTTGATGTGTTCCATTGTCTGAGAGCCAAGCTGCTTCCTGCCCCTGCTTTCCCCAAAAGCCTGAGAGAAACCGAGAGGAGGAAAAAGAGACGGGAGAGAAATTGTGAGAAAACATTACAGTGACAGGTTGAGATGGAGAGAGAGGGGGAGAACCAAGAAGGGGAAATAAGAAGGAGAAAATAGAAAGAGGAGACTGAGGAAGGGGGGTGGCGAGGAAGAGAATGATGAGGCAGGAAGTGATGGAGGGATGGAAAAGGGAGGAGAGAGTTAGAGGGGGAGGAAGAGAGGTGAGAAGGAAGGAGGGAGAGCTTCAATAGGGCTTTTCCTCCAAACACCAATACAATGAAGTAGTGCGTAATTTCCCATGTCCCCCACACCCTCACACACACACACACACACACACACACACACACACACACACACACACACACACACACGAGTTTCTCATAGGTGTTACAGCTTTATTCTGTATGGATTTAGGTGGTTATACTTGAGCGTTTCTCGATTCTCTCTCGTGCTTGCTCTCTGTTTCTGTGGTCTGTGTGTGGTCTGACAGTGTGGACAGCACGAGCGATACAGATACAGAGAGTATGAGAAATTACGGGGAAGAGTGAGCAAAACAGTGTGATAAAGATAAGGGGAAGAGATGCAGAGGAAGACGATGTCTGTCTGCAGCGAGATATGAAAAACAGTTGCAAAGTATGAAAAGTCCAGAAGAGAGAAAATAGCTCCAAATGCCATTTGGGTGCATGCTGTGTATGTGGTGCATTTCCCTGTGAAAATGTGGACGTGCATAAATCATTCAACATGTGTTTTTGTGTATGCGTGTGTATGTGTGTGCGTGTGTGCGTGCATTCGTGTGTGTGCGAGTCGCTGGCCGGTGGAGGGGTTTTGACGGGGCAGAGCAGAGCATTCCTGCTGGGTGGTGATGTCATGAGAACTAGCTCTCCGCTCGCAGACAGACAGCCCTGTTTATGTTCCCCTCCAGAGGAGAAACCACACTGTGTGTCCGTGTGTGTGTGTGTGTGTGTGTGAGCATGTGTGTGTGTGTGTGTCTGTCTGACTGCGTTATTGGCTCATGGGGGAGGTGGGGAAGCCGAGAGGCACTCGAGAGGGTCTACTTTCCCCTGCCGCTCAGGGAGAGGGAACCACTTACTGATGCCTTCCTCTCAAACACACACACAGAAAGAGGAAGTTTCTCATGTTTTTCAGAGTACAGTAGCTGCACGGCCAGACTGTGCTGCTGTAAGTGATTGCCCTCTGCGTCTAAAAAGTCTCCCAAGGGAGGCAGAATTCTTTGCAGTATAATAACAAAGCTTGGGTAACTGTCAACAGTACCGCTCAGAAAACCGATATAAAGCCATTAAAAATGCATTTTTGCTCACTGTGTTGAAAAACCTGAGAATGTGGGCATGTTTTTAGGCACATAAGTCAGGCTAAGAATATAATTAGGGTACGCTGAGACCTCGACTATATGAAACCAATTGCAAAACTTGTAAATGAGATATTTGGAGGTATTTGTGAACTGGATGAAAGCGTGTGAACCCATGCAGCGATCTTGTCTAGATTTACTTAAAGGTTACCCACAAATTTTTGCCTCCACCAATGAAGTGGAAATCAAGTAGGTAACTTTAGAAAAATGTTGTGAGAACGAGCCCCGGCAATCGTGTTTTCCTCTCCCAGATACTGCTGGTATGACTGTCTTTGTGTCTGTGGTCATGGTATAATGGTTTCCCTTGCAATAGTGAAATGTGATCTTCGGTCTTTGCAGCTTAGTGAATCATAGATCATTCTCCCACACTCAACACGCAGTGCAACATAGCAAACCATCCCGAGCTCAGTCAGCCTTGCGCTGCACACACACAACCGGGATGATAAAGAACTCTTGTCAACCATGGTAATACCTGCCAGTGAGAAAAAGCCAAGAGGTTTAGGGTCGGTATTATCACAACCCCGGGCACACGGGCCCACTTTAGTAGCTCGGGTAACTCCTCCACATGCAGTCATGCTTCGGAGGCAGCCATGCCTGCTCACATGTGATATTACAAATGAGTCCTTTTGGCAGAGGGCCAGTTTTTTTACCTTCTATTTGAAGGTTGTAGGGGTTTTTTTGGGACTGCGAGCTGATTGCCCTGACTTCCAGGAGAGAGAATGACTTGATTGTAGGTTTAAGCCAAGAATATGAGGGTTACATCAGTTTTTGTCTGGAGGCAAACAACTTAACAGGCAAACATGGAGCCAGTCTTGTGTTTACTGATTGATTCAAGACTGCTTATTACCCTGTTGTTGTCATTCTACCAACGTCAAAGACTGTAGGATTTTATTTCTGTGTAACTATGTGACTAAACTGCATCGTAGCACCCAAGTTTACTGTTACTGTAGATCTGTGGTGACATATTTTCACGTTTAGGACACCAGTGTAAGCTCTGGTAGACATCAGAGTTATAAAAACAATATTTGAGAAGAAGGTAGGTCTGTTCTTACAATAACAACATCCCCTATGGCATGAGGGAATTCTAGGAAGCAAATCATGTTATCCATCCCCGCTGTGTTTTGCTAATGTTAGGTTATTAACTGCATAATTTTAGCTACCTTTCAGCTCATGATTGCTGCCTCTGTGCATGATGAATGTGTGTGGTCTGTTGTCTGTGTGCTTAGAGTCACACAAGAGTAGGGGTATTGAAATTCTGTGGTTGTATGTGTCTTCCTGTCTCCTGTTTATAGAGTTTCGAGACTATTAAGATGGGGAAAAAAAAAAAAAGGATCTCTGCCCGAATTCTGCGTGTGCAAGATATGTACCCTCTGAAGGCAGCTGTGGACCTGGTCCCTGGTTCTGTGGGTTTTTATCCTAGCATCAATCAAGAACTGACGTACACCTTTAGTGTCACGTGAATGTGGTTAATGCAATGGATGGGATAGAAAACCAGCAAGGCAGGGGACCTCTGACCTGTGTAGCTTTACAACAATAACCCCATCCATTGTGGGCTTAGTTTATTTTTTTCGACACCCCTGTGTGAGTGCACGCTGTGTGTTAGTGCAAGGTTGTGAGTATGTGTGTGTGTGTGTGTGTGTGTGTGTGTGTGTGCAGTTTCCGAGAATGAGTTGTGTCAACAATTAAATTTAAACCTCATGGAGACAGAGATAATAGATGGTAACCCCCCACATAGTCTGTGGTTTGTAAACTCAACCACTGTACTTGGTGTGTGTGTGTCCGTGTCTGTGTCTGTGTGGTTGTGTGTATGTGTGTGTGTTGTGTTTCATAGTCGATGCCACTGTGATATATTGTGTCTTGTCTCTGATGTGTGAAACTCTGTACATCATCATTGCGACTGTGTGTTTTCACAGTTTATGCTCCGAGTGTAGGTCTCTGCGAACATTCTTTAAATGTCTGACATGCGTTCGGGTGGTGTTTTGCTGCCTATGCGTGCATGTGTGGGAATGTGAGGCCGGTTCAGCCTTAAAACTTTAAACTAAGTCCTACCGTGGTTCTTCCCAAAGCCTGCAGTTTGCGTGATGTGATGCTATCAGGAGGTTAGACGTCTGTTTGCTTTGGGAGCTGCAGGCTTGGCAGGCACATACACACACTCACATACTCGCACACATTTTCTCTGTTTTGTTCTCTCTTTTCCTCTGTTACTCACAGAGTCAGATTAAAGTGAAAGTCCTTGCGGGGTGGGAATGGTCACAAGCAGACCCCCGCCCCCCCCTCAGGGAGCAAAGAGGTAGAAGGCTGGAGAGGTCAGGCTGTTTGGCCTGGGAAAGGCCTGAGAGAGCAAAGGGGGGCAGTGCGGATAGGGGATAGATAGAGGGTAGATGGATTGATAGGAATCAGAAGAGAAAAGAGCAAAGAGAGAGTACAGAGAAAAGATATCTGATAAACACAAAAGAGGGAGATAGGCTGAAGATAGATGAATACCATAAGTTTGGGGAGAGAGAAAGGGGGATAAAACGAGAGCGGAAGCCAAGACTTGGATTTTTTGGACTTCTAAGCTACTGAGAGACACGCGGGATATAAATGGGATGGAAAATTAGACCCGCAGTAGGTAAAAAAAAAAAAAAAAAGAAGAAGGATGATGATGATGCGCAACTTGCGTCTTTTCCCCGTTTCCTCCTCCTCCTCTTTCAGGCCAAGGAAAACCGATGTTTCTCATAGGAACTGCAGCCCAGCATTTTAACTAATGCCACGAAGTCTGACAAATGTGTTTGCATGCATGTATTCTTGTGTGTACTCTCTGGAGACCAGCGGCATTGCTTATGCACCAAATATAAATGTATCAAACAATAATTATGAGCAGATTATGCTCATACAGCTGCTCAGCTGAGTAGTACAGTAGTTTTGTTTTTTTTTAATCCGGATGTTTAAAGAAGTATGTATGTTGTCATTGTAGAGAATCAAAACTTCGATATCCTGCCGTTAGTGTCCGAAATTAACTTTTTTTCACCGGCCAAGCAGATTTTTTAACAGCCAAAATAAAAAGTTGCCTTTTTTGTCTCAAATATAGGTTTGTTTCAGTACATTTCATTGAGATAATATGACTTATTGTGTAATATAAATCTAAAGAAGAGACCAAAGCAAAAGTATTTTAATATATTCACCAACAGTTCATCGATTCAAGCGTGAATAGAACCCAAGAAAGACTTGATCTCAAATTTCTACTGAAGTATTTGCCATTAAATGTACTTCAAAATCAAACATAAAAATGAATTGCTCATTGATTTTAATCAACTTAATTCTCCTCGTCAGACCCCTTACTCTCTACTGCAGTCACCCTTTTCTTGCATGGGCCAAGTGATAGTTTCGAGAATCAGATCTGATGCATGGTAAAGAGTACTGCAGAACTAATAGCACCTGAGACAGGTAGAAACGATGTTCAGACGTGCGTAAAATCACATCTGCTATTAGGGATGCACCGAATATTCGGTAACCGAATATATTCGGCCGAATATTGCAAAAAAACACACATTCGGTATTCGGTGGAATAAGTTAAAAGCAAGGCCGAATAATAGCTGCGTGTTTTGATAACGCAATCAAACAGCTGGCCTTGACGGGCGGAGTAAAATGTCGGCAGTGTGGCGATCCGCCCGTCACCAGACTCGCATTTGCGACTAAAAATAGTTTTGACCGAGCAAAATAGGCTTAAATCATTCAGCACGCTGTGCGAGCAGCCTACAGATTTCAACCAGCAGCGGCGAATCCCATCGGTTGTGGGTTGAACGGGGGTCACAGACACAGACAGTAATGTATTCCTGTCAGTTACGGCGGCCATCGGCTTACCGGGCAACGGAGAAGTCAGCTCCAATAATATCCTTTTCTTGGCGTGTGGACTGCCCAGAAGTACCTGAACAGCCGAGCCAGCCGAACACAGACCGTACGTGATGTGTCAGAGGAGAAACGAGCTGTTCACGGCCCACAAACCTCACCGCACTTTAGGGACTGTTCTTTACATATGAAGGGACTTGTCAGGGGAGGAGGGTGGCTGGTTGATTTTTATTTCATTTATTTATTTTATTTTGATCCCCCCTATGTTAATAACTTATTGATGCTGTTTTTGAAGTATGAATAAGTCAATAAGTAATTTATTCCATTGAAATATCATTGATGTATTATAGAAAAGTGATTTATCTTTTTATAAATGACAAAAGGCACATCTGTCTCATTTTCGCTGTGGTATCGTGATACTACTCAGAACCATGATATTTTCACTGGTATCGTACAGTGGGTCCTAATTTTGGTACCGTGACAACACTAATCTGGAGGGGGTTCATCTGCAAAAACTAATGAAAAACTAAACAACGATATTCGGTATTCGGCCAAGCGCTTAATATTATTCGGCTTCGGCTTCGGCCACAAATTTTCATTTCGGTGCATCCCTATCTGCTATGTGTGCATGCGTCCATATGTTTGTCTGTGACAGCCTTGCTGCTCCAATAGACACTGACTACATTTGCATGCGCACTAATATTCCACTATTATTCCAAATATGGCAATATTTAGCATTTTCCGATAAGGACGTGAATGATATGTCGGTATAATTTGGGTTTTAATAGCGTCATTTGGGCATGTGTACAGTGCATTACGAAAAATCAAAAGAACAGCCCACATTACTGATCAGAAAAAGAAACACACCTACTTCTAAACAACACACAACACACACTGCAACGCCGACATTTTCAAGAAGGTAGTCGAAGGAATGAAAGAAGGAGGCTTCCGGTAAAAATCCTGTCATGATGCAAAGAAGCAACATTGCACAAGCAGCTCCAGCTGTTAAATTTTTCCATATTTTGACGTGATAAACTTCATGTTAGGATACGGTAATTGGAGTATGCACATTTGCATGTAAACAGGAATTTCTGGTGGAATATTCGTTGTCAGTGGCCATGGAAACAGCTTAGTAGGAATATTGTCTTTTTCAGAATAAGGGCAAAAAATGGAATATTTTGTGCATGAAAACATAGTGACTGATAGCAGAGAAGCAGCAGAGTAGCTTGCCCGTAAATCACACAAAAAATCGTACAGACTCTCGGCATAGTTTTTTATTGAATGACTGTTTTGCTGCAAACATATACCCACCGTTGTGGTGATTAGTCCGCTGAGATTTACTCACCAAAAGGAAAATCGACCCACATTTGACGCTTGGTGGTTGCTAATTTCTGATCCTGCCTGCCATGTTTTCCTGTGATTAAGGGCACAGTAGGGCTCTGGTGCATGCTAAATAAAAAATGCCTAACTTATGGTATCAAAATACAGATAATCAAATGCTAGAAATAACAACTATAATTCATAGAATGTAGGTGCCTTGTGCTTTATTGAGAAAAGACTGGAGCAATTGCAAAGATAAATACATAAGATGATGATGAATATGAAGAGTGACCATAATTTAAAGAAAAGACAAAAAGCTAAAATAATATTGTGACTTATCACAGTCATGATTCATCATCATTAAAGAGCATTTTAGTGCTTAATTTCTAGTGTTGGCATTGATTTCAGTGTGTAAACATTTCAGCCTGGTATTAGTTGAAAGTTATCTTTGTATCATTATTTAAATGCCGATCATTCCAGTCATCTCATTCCTGACTTATGTAAACGTTTAGACTGAATACTTGTGTTTGCATGTGTGCTTTTAGAGGTGCGTGGTTGCGGGTGTGACTGGGCGTGTGAGGGTGCAATATTAGTGTGTTGTTAGGGTGTGGGTGTTTGTGGTTAAGGGTGTAGCCTTTTTGCATGGGACGCTGCTATCTAGCAACTGTAGGACCGTTAAAAGTGTGTGAGAAGGAGAGCTTTCAGTATGTCCCACCAACTCAAACTCCAAGCCGCATATCCATTAATGAATTAATGTAGCAACTCAAGCCACCCAGCGTCCCCTTTGTTGCCGGTGGAAACCAGAGGTGACTGGAGTGCCTGAGTACCTGTCTGTCTGGATGATCCCATGGACCTCAGAGACACACACACACACACACACACACACATACACACACACTCACGCTCACACACACACAGGCCTCCTTGGATGCAGGGAGCCCTTTCTTTCTTTCTTTCCCTCCATTTTCCTGCTGTCTATTTTGGTCAACTGGTGGCCCGTTCCCACAGTGCTGCTGTTCCCATGGTTATCGCCGCGGAGATAGCGAATGGGGGTTGGGGTGGTGGTGGTGGGCTTGACAGAGAGCGGGAGAGACAGCGTTGCTCTGTTCGAAGAGATAGGGGACTCTGTGGCTGTGGAGGAGGCGGGGGTGAGGTGTGATGTGTAGCTCCCATGGACATCACAGGTGGCCCGTGAGGATTAAGCTATATCGGTTCTCATTAGATTTTTAATTGAATTTGGTAGTAGGTGATATTCATATCTTCAATACCCTGTTGATTGTCAGTTAAATACAAATTATATGAATTTGGCATCCGTCATATTCGATGTGGATGATGCAGACTTGCGGATACTTTATTTTTAATATAAGGTCAATATCATCATGTCAGCATGTGAGACTTCTTTCTAAGTGTAGATGCTACTTCCTGACATTGAGAGCTGAGGTGAGGTGCAGAAAGAGAGGTGGCAAAGGAAGTGGAGGGGAAGGGTAGGAGCCGAGACCTGGTAAGGGGGGGGGGTGGTGGCGAGGGCCAGCGAAAGGAGGGAGCAATGGAGGGAGGGGTGCGGGTGGGAGTGCGGGGCTCAGAAAGAGGGACGGATTCAGTTCCCACACTTCTAATTACTGTGTCACTGGAGACTGAAAGGGGACTGCCCCTGGCCCTAGGGAATTTGCTGGGGCCGGTCGCAGAGCGGGAGCAGCGGTGGAGGGAGGGAAGGGGAGAGAGGAGAGGAGAGGAGGGGAGGGAAGGAAGGGTGGAATTAAAGAGGGTGTATGACACAGGAACTCTCTCCATCGTCCTTTCTTTTGGTTTTACCTCACTGCATTCACGCTAGAGGTGAACCCCTTTACCGCGAGCCCCCTCTCCCCCCCTCCTCTGCCCTAATACCCCAACCTCTCACCTCCGACCCACTTCTCCTTAACCCTTCCTTACCCTCCTCCACCTCAGTTCTCTCTTTCCCTTCAGCCTTTGTTCACCATCTTGTACTGCTTCCTTTTTACCCCCACACCCCCTCTTCTTTTTCTTTACCTCCCCCTCTACCTCACTGCGTTTCTAATGCTGTGTTCCTCTCCTGTGTCTCCTGTTGACATGAACAAGACTCCCAGAGACACTTTGATGTAAGGTTGAACACACACACACACACACACACACACACACACTGATGTCTTATTCTGCATCATTATTGCCACTTAACCCCGAGCCCTTTTCCTCTTTTATTTGCCTTTATCTCACCCTCCCATAGCCCGTCCACTCTGAGCCGTGTGCTTGTGTGTGTGTCCTGATAATGTATATGTGAGACAGACATAGATGTGTGTGGGTGTGTCTGTCTGTGAAGGTTCACAAGCTCAGCAGTGGTTTGAAGCAGTAATGATGTTACTATCTTGCTCAGCATCTCTCTCCATTGTCCCGTGGACCAGTTGGTCATTTGTGGTCTCATCTTAACACAGCTTACTGTCCTTGAGATACACACACAGTGCATAGTTTTTCCTCTTACACCCATTTAGTGCTCAGCTGCGGTGCTGGGCCAGATTTAATGTGGTGGCTTTTAGTTGTAAATTTGTGAATCACCCGTTCTCACTGACCTCCTCAGTTCGTCTGCTGCACTAAAGGAGCCTGTTGGGAATTTCATGCTCACTTAAAACTCCTGATGGCCCATAATGAATTTAGGAAAGACATTTGCAGCTTGGAACAACTGGGCATTCTTTAAGATAGTAATCACCATGGTAATAGCATTTAAAAATGTGAGCATGGAAGTTCAGTTGATAAATATCAAAACTAAATAATGTTAGCTTAAAGATTACAAGCTTACAGAGCTCTTAGTCACTTCTCATGGTCTTCATTCAGTGAATGGAGTGGTTTCAGTTCATCACATGAGCCAGAGGATGAAACTTTAGTCACAGGACAAGTGGTGGTCATACATGGAGGGGAAATCCTAACTGATATTCGAGGATGGTCTTCGGCTTTGCATGTGATTGGGCTCCTTGCTCTCTCTTTGGTAACTGTGATGTAAAACTCCCCCGCTGCTGGTTTAGTCCTAAGATGGGTACCATATACAGTGGCTGCCGGATATAGTCCAAAAACGGACACGGACAGTGGACGCACATGCACGTCTGTATTCACAGATGTGTTCACAAGCTTGTACAGTAGGAGTATAAATCACTAGTATCATCACAGTATGATATTATATTGGTTCTTTGGACCATGATACAGTAGTCTGCCACGATACGATTTCGATTCAGTGCATTTCAGGAGCCTGCGACCAATATGAGATGATGCCCATTTAACACAATCTGTTAAAGAAGAAGCTGCCACTCCTTTCTGTTTTGCCTTTGGCCGTAAAAGATAAAAACAACAGATAAAATAATGTAATTAATTGTAACTGGTTAAGTGCACTTAAGTTTACCTTAAACTGACTCCCCTAACACACATAAAACAGCACATGGGAGAAGTTAGCCTTTAGGGCTTTTTGTCAGAAAGTCGGTTCTGGAAGAAATGTTTCCCTTTTAAACCAAACTGTGATCTTTTTCGTGAACTTCAGGGCTATCCGGCTCAAAGCCCTGAAGGCAAACTTCTCCCAACTGCCATTAAACAACAAGATCATTTAACAAAAGTATAAAATTCAGCTCAGTAATAACTGTCGAGGTTCACAGACCAAAATGTTTTTTGCTAGTCACCCATTACTAGTTCTTCTTCTGCACTGCTATGGAGCTACATTTGTTTCTTTATTATTCAATCAAACAGAGTAGGTTTTGCGATCAAAAAAAAAGATTTGAGAGCAAAAGTATCAATATTGCAATAAAAAAATGTTTTATTGGAAGTAAAAAATGATTGATTCAAAAATGCAAATCCTAAAGTTTTATTTGCGAGTCATTTTTGTTTTTGTTTGCAAGTCAAAAAGTTTTGCGAGTAAAAAGTTTAACCTGGTAGGCGGGGCCTAAACTAAAAGCTGTAAGACACGTCTCTATTGGCCAGTCTCGATTGGAATGACAGCTTACAAAGCAACATGGGAGTTCTATAGTTCAAGGGGAATTCAGTGTGGGAGCTGTGGTGAAAATCAATGAGCAGGTATGTTTATACATAACTAATAATAGCAAGAATGTTTTATTTGAAATGGTGCATGTAGATTGCTTTTGTTTAGCCAGGGCAGAACTATTCGACGGCATAACGGTCAGTACCGTCGATGCCCCGGGGTGTAGCAGTAATGCTGACTGTCGAGCGTTTCCAGTGGGAGAGAGGGAATCGTGGGTGTAGCCCGCTCCGTATGTAGCCACGTCAAACCCACCAATAGACTCTCTTCTCTCACCCATCAGCGTAGGCCCCGCCCATTAAGTGCAGTTGAACTTGCAAGCAAAACTTTTTAACTTGCAAGCAAAGAGTACTGATTTATAAGCAAAATGATCAAACGTTTTTACTTACAAACTTGATTTTTGATTGCAGTTTAAGAAATATGCTCTCAAAACAGTTTTATATGATTGTAACAAAAAGACACAAAAATACCTCCATACACTTCTACATTGCATAAGTTAGCCTAGCGGGTGGCAGAGTTTTCCTCTACTCATAGCTTAACAAATTACATGTATTATTCATATTTCCTACTCACTGTTTCAGCCTGCATGCACATTTTTTCAGCCCAACATTGTTGAAACAGAGCAACTAAGTTGGCAGGGTGAGATGCCCGGTCACGCAGGTTCGTCATGCTGCATATTGAGTGTTGAGCATTTTATCTCCTAACAGTTTAGTTTACATATAGCATGGGCTTTGTCTGCTGACCTGTATTTTCTCCAAAATCCTAAATACTTCCACGCTGCTGATTTATTCCAGAGTAAATAACTCTTTCCTCATCGTCTTTTCTTGGCTGCTTGCCATTATCTGCCTTGCGCTGTTTGACGGTGATGCAGAATTTCAAAATAAAGCCGTATCCTAAAAGATGATGATATGGATATGGATATATTGATCCAGGTTGATGAATCATTACATCCCTTGTATATAGTCCATACATACAGTTTGTGTAGAGCCTCACAGAAATGGGCAGTCACATGGACCTTCACAGTCAGATGGATGCAGAAACTATAAACTGCGCTTCATACTGTGTGGGATGTTGTTGCTGTATTTGACATTATTAGGTAGAAGATGATGCAATTTTGCACCCACACAAAAGGATAAAGTTATCTCAGTTAAGCCAGGCTCAGAAACCAGGAGTTTTGAATGGATTTATACCTGATTCACCTCTCCCAACAATTGGAGGAGAAATCTGTTCTGGGATCAGATCCAGTCTTAAACTTCCGAAAATGCTCGCAGACTCACTTGGTCTTTGATATTTGGGAGTAAAAATTCGGGTGATTACGATTATCGTCCTGAAGCAGCTGATGGTGTTAGCAAGCGGCAGTAAGCATTCTAGATCTTGAGGCTAACACTAGCTAGCATACTGCTGTTGACAGATATTAAAACTAACAGTTGAAATCTCACCTCCATTTTTCACTGAAGAAGACAACCTGCGCTGACTGCATCTCCTCAACCATTTTCTCATCCAGACTTGTTTAGTTCTCTGCTTTTGTTTTTCTCACTGCAAAGCTCTGTTGACATTACAGCAAGTCACACCATGTCAGTCTCCGTTATGTTTACTTCTGTTTCCCCATGAGATTATGTGAGGTGATGCATTCATGCTCCCTCTGGTACGTTAATCCTAATAATATCCTGTAGCGTGTGATGCGCGATTATTTTCAAATCTAGTGGTGTGTGCGTGTTTCAGATTAGAGAGGAGAACATCTGTGAAGTTTCTCCGTATGTGCGTGATGCAACCTGATTTAGGGTTTTGAAACTCCTGTAGTGTGAGCCCGGCTTTAGGCTGCGCACTTACTTCTCAGATTGCAACAAAATGAGAGATCTTCTGCTTGGGATCCTGCTCTGGTTCTGAGTAAATAAAAGACATGAACAAATAAACCAGCCCACACCTGTCTGAATCTGTCCAGCAGTGCATGCCTCAAGCCACAAAATTAGGCAATTAAAGGGCCGACTGGTATGTAAAGTAATTTGCTGGTACCCAACCCTGATGCCAACACCTTGTCTGTCAAAAGGGCACGTGAGAGAGTCGTTTCCTCTCATAGCTCTTCAGTAGAGAGCAGACCAGACCAGCAGTGACAGCCACCGCTAACACCACTGTCAGTATTTACAGTCCTGGATGAATCACTCTGCATTACAATAACATTCCCTGCGTGCCTTTACATCAGGAAGAGATGAGAAAAAAAGAAAGTGAGAGAAGGGGTGAAGAGGGGGGCTGGAGGGTGAAATATGCGCCGGCAGCGATAAATGTTTAGCAAAGGAATCTGCTTGGGCTCTCCCATGACGGAGCTGTCTGTCTGTCTGTCTGTCTGTCTGTCTGTCTGTGTGCGCGCAGATGTAGTTCAGGTTGATGGATACAGGTTGAGTGGGTGGAATTTCAGTTTAACGTGTGTGTGGGTGTAATGACAGTTTGAGAGCTGTTTGCGCATGTCGAGGAAAAATGTGGATGTCGTAATCATATCGGGTTGAAAGGGTGTAGTGAATGCATGGGAAGAATCAGCGTATTTAGACACTTATAGTGTGTGAGCGTGTGTAAATGTCACACCGCATAGGTGGGGAAAACATTTGCACCAGGTCTGCCTTACAAAGACAAATGTTAACTGACAGTTGCATGGATGTTTTATCTTGGAGAGAGCCAGTTGTCTTTATTGCACATATGACAGCAGCACAAAGCCCACCATTTGTCTCCTCAACAATTGTGTTTTCCAAACGAAAACAGGGAGAGAAGGATCCCAGGGTTCCCCCAACCAAATGCAGCTGAGCATGTGGAGTTTTCCCTCAGTTTAACCTTTTCAGTAGGTTGTGAGAACAATTTAGAGTACTGTTTTGCTTCATGTGTGAATCTCCAAGCAAGGATTATTTTTGATTTCTCAGGTCAAACCAGAGTGTGGTTAAAGGGAACTTCTTTTCTCAGTTTTAACACTTGAATTTGCTGTCACAATAAAGAGGCTAAAGCTGCTTTACCACCCACACTTTTCGTATAGTACCGTTAGAACCGGTATGTAACCTGTATGGACATGTACCTAAACCCTGGATCTGTTTGCCGCTGTATGGCATAGATGGTGCAATTTAATGTAGAGGGTTGCCACCAGATAGTAATAGCCGCGTCACTGCTGTTTCTTTGACTTCTGTAACTTCATGTAATTTCTCATGTAGGGTTTCTTTAAATTACAGGTCTACCACTTTGGCGTTTACTATCCATATTCCAAGCTATATTACCGTCTAGTACAGCTTTTTGCAATTAGAGTCCTTATACCCCTTTGTCATGTACATGGCTCCGCAGTAGACAAGTATGCCTTTCTGTTTTGTGTTTTTTTGTTTTGTTTTGTTTTTTGTTTGTCACGTGGCAAGTTAGTCAGTGTCACACACAGGCTGGGAATCAGGTTAGTAAACAATAGAAAGCAGCATGGACGCCAGTGAAAATGTTGCGGTGGTTACTTTTCTTTTTTTTTTATATCTGTTACTTATTTAGTCTCTCTTTCAAACTCAGTGCCAACTAAACTCTGAACAATGTTCAAGGGCTGCTTGGGTGGAGACGGACATTTTTTGTGGCAGCCGGTCAAAAATTTGCCCGACTACTGCAGTCATTTGTCCTGGGAGGGAATGCCAATTGCAGGCTTTCCCATTAAATACAAAATATAGATGTAAGTGGACATAAGTGTTTATTTTTTTGTCCCGTGGTGAAGGGGCTGTAGTGATGTTAATAAATGTGTATAATTAATTTGTTGGCGTTCAAAAAGCTACAGCTTCCATGAAAAAAATTCAGAATAACACATATGATACATGATCTTAAAGTGTTTGTTCCTCAGCAATCATTTCTACCACCAGCATCTTTCCAACATCTATAAAGCTGCAGTCTCTGCTTTCTAAAAATGCCCACCTTTTCAGTTGTTGTTGAAAAAATGAGTCTATTGCTGTCCAGACAAATTGAGAGAACTGAGCAAAGTTATGTTCTGAGGATGGGTTTTTAGTCATTTGCATTTCTATAAATGTCAGTGGGATTTTTAAAAAAAAATACATTTTGTCTTACTTTTCAGGAACGTTTCTCTTTGTCTCATAAATTAATGACATAATTTACACCTCTAGGATCTGGAAAGAGATCCAGGATCGTTTCAAGTGATTAGGGCTGCAAATAACGATTATTGTTATAATCAAAATACGTGCTGTTTACATTCTCGACTAAATAATCAATCATTACATCTAAAAACATTACATCTAAAAACAGCTGATAAACACAACTGAGGAGGGACTGTATATTTAGCAAACATTTTTGCTTCATAAATAACTGAAAAAATTAATCGATAAGTCAAGTAGTTGCAGATTCATTTTCTAATTATCTAACCGTTGGCCGATGCTCTCTCTGAAGCACAGAGCATTTCATAGTTGTGACCCAACCCAACACTGACATGCGAATTAACTACTACAATTGAAAAGCACAGTAGGGCAAGTGTTGAATGTCATGTGCGACCTATCGCATTGCCCCCTCCGACTTAGACTGTTTAGTCTGGCTGTTTTAATTTCAACCCATAATCCAGAAAAAGCAACACATCAATAGAGGCTGGCCGGCGGTTTAATCCATCTTTTTATGTTTTTGAGATGAGCTGTTTTATCCCTCTTCAAAACCCACTGCCCAGTGAGCAGCATTGTCAACGGACCTTTTCATTACGCTGTTTTCCTCAGCTGTTTGGCTCAGACCGGCCCCAGCTATCTGGCGTCTGAAGAGAGAGAAAAAAAGAGTACTTGGGGATGGAGAGAAAGAAAGAGGTTAGAGGTGAGAGACAACTAGAGAGAAGGAGAGAGGGAGATTGAAGGGAGCACTGGAAGGGGGTAGATGGAGCTTCAAGCAAGACGTAGAACAAGAGAGAAGACATAGGTTCAGTTGGAGAGACGCAGAGATAGAGGTTGAGGTTGAAGGTTGAGTGGGTAAAAAACAGAATGAACTGACTGTGCCAAGCCAAAGGAAAGCATTAGTGCTATTTGTGTGACGGCTAGACTGTTATCTGCTAGACTCTAGACTATTATCTTCTTCATTACCCCTTTTAGTGAGCTCCAATAGAGACGGACTAAGGGAGGGAAGAAAAGGCAGAAATGTTGAGGCCAAGTGGAGGGTGAGAAAACGGTCGAAAGTGGAAAACAAAGTTGACAAGAGAAAGAAACAAAAAGGGATTGAGCAAGAGTTAAACAGACAGAGGGAGCGGGACTAAACCAGCAATGCATAAAATTAGAAAAGTTTCTCTGCATATTCTGAAGGGCAGAGCCATGAAGTCATGGTTGTGGCTCATCTCGTGTTGCTACTGATGTCTTATTAAAACTTCAAATGTATATAATATTAATGTTATGACAAGAATGAAACAGTCAGTGTAATACATTTCACATGTAATGTCACCTACCATAACCTAATGTAGTAATTAATATCTTGCAGGTTTCAAAGTTGTTGTTTTTTTTATTAGTTGCCCGATTGGACAAGAGAATCAGAAGTCAACTTGACCAAAGTCAGTTTTTACTTACAAATTGTTTGATCAGTTGTCAAATAACAACTCAAACTTGAAGCAAACAGCGTGATACATGATTGGAGTTTTGCCCCCATCCTCTAACAACACCCAACTAAACTCCTAAATGCTTGCTTGCGCTTCAGCTCATAAACTTTGTCTGTATCAACACCCTTTTTTTTCAAGTGCCCCATCAGTGATGCCCATATATAACTCTGAACGGAGATGACAAGGAAGCGAGATGGCACACTATTTAGCTACTTCAATTATCAGCTCCAGAAAAAACTCTGTGTTCATTTTTTTTTTTTTTTCACTCGCCCGCTCAGGCAATTGCATTGCTGGATTTCCTAGCCGGATGTGGCATTTTACTTGGCCAGGGCAATCGGGCAACCCGTATTGTTGAACCCAGTCATGTTAACATTTGGGGGTTTTTAGCAGTGGAACTGCCGCTAACAATTATTTTCATCATCTATCAATCTGACAATTATTTTCTCGATATATCGTTTAATTCTTTGGTCTCTAAAATCTCAGTAAATTGTAGAAAAATGTCAATCAGGGTCTTCCAAAAGCCCAAGATGACATCCTCATATGTTTTATTTTGTCCACAACCCAAATGTAATCAGTTTACTGTCATAGAGGAGTTAAGAAACCAGAAAATATTAAGATAAAATAAGCTTCAGTCTGGGAATTTTGACTTTTCTCTCCTGAGGCCTTGATGTAGCTGAGCTACGGTATAAACAACATGGTGGACTCCGAGGGACAGGACCCACTTCATATGTAGATATAAACAGCTCACTCTAAGGTATCTAAAACACAACGATTCTTTCAGGTGGTTATACACGAATAAAAACATTGTTTTGAATTACATAATTTAATTACCTAACATTTCTGCCAATGTAATTTCCTAAATCATACACACTGGACCATTAAAATAACTACTTTAACAGATTAATCAATTGTCAAATTAGTTGAGGATTGATTTAATAGTTGACAACTAATTGATTAAAAGTTGCAGCTCTATTTAAAAGATTTATTTAAAATTAAACTAAAAACAGGGTTGCCAATGGATACTTAAAATGTCTTTAAAAAAGGCCTTAAGTGGTATTAAAATGTCTTAAATCAATCTCTTAAAAGTCTTCAAAATGCTAAGACATGGGAAGTAGGAATTTATTAATCTTATTTTTTTTTTAAGTAATTAATGTAGCTACATGTTTTTTTGTTTTCGTTTCTTTATTTTTTTACTTCAGCCTAAATTTCAGTCTTAGTGGCAATGAAAAAGTCTTTACAAGTTGTACATCTAATTTGCTTTAAGCTGTAGGAACCCTGAAAAGAGATTTAACTAAGTCAACTACGTGTACTGTAAAAAAGGACAAAATAAAATAGCTTTGATAAACATGTGTGTCTTGAATGTCCAAAAAAGCCTTAACACAACCACTTGAATGACTATCAGTCAGTAAATGTTGCATTTCATACATGTAGGACCTGAGTTATTTGAGTGGGAAAACATGAACAGATTTCTGATAGATTTCTTTTAGAATATAAAGTGAAAGAAATATATTTTCACTGCAAACCTGCTTGTTCAAAGAGACAACTCAAAAACTAAAACAGCTTACGGAATTTATTCTTGGACGTTATTGCCAATAAGATGTTTGTGGACGGGGTAACAGCCCCTAAACCCTCAGAGAATTGACTGAGTAGAGCACAAGGAGCACTTAAGCCGTGTTGAAATAATAAAACAACTTGACATAGAAACCACAGCACATCTGTCTTGGGTGAAAAGGTCACTGGATTTGTAATATGGTCTTTCTGCATGCTAATTTCCATATTTCTCACATGCACAGTGTGTATGCACAATATAAAATGAACAGCAAGCTTGCAGTCATATTGGATGTATCCCTGGGAAAATGAAGAAGGAAACAGTGTGACTTGCAGGTGAAATGAGTGGGTGAAACGTGAGTCAGGGAAGGGTGTGCGTGAGTGCGTGTGTGACAGAGTTGCATGCAAGTTTTTACATCTTCTGCATGCCTGATAAGTATGTGCGAGTGTGTATGTTTGTACATGTGTGTGAGTGAAGTGAGTCAGAGGAAGGTGTGTGTGATGTCAAGCCCAGACAGGCTCTGCTGTGGTCCAAGTTCAGGTTGCTGTCAGGTGGTAATGGTTAGTTAACAGAGCTGGTAATTACCTCAGACTGTCGGGCTGAGACACTGGCCAGATACCCTCAGGATACTGTGGGAAAGTACATTTAGTAGGTCACCGCTGTATTTCCCTTGTGCTCAGGCTGCAGCAGAAGAGTGACCGCTTCTCCAGGTGTTTAGATACAGTATATACAGGAAGAATTTATTTTAAAATGGCGTACCAAACTACTTAAAAAACTGACAAATATCTATTTTATATTGCTGTGAGAACATCAACAAACTTCTCCTTTAAACAACTGAATTTATTCAAGTTTCTTGCCAAAAACTAAATTTTACAAGATTACATTTGAACACATTATGTAAACGTTATATTTTACCTTCGCCCAATACTCATTTTTACTGAATAGAGATAGAATGCATCATAATGTAACTCTACGCAACCTACGTTTGCTGTTAGGTTGAGCCACTAACTAGCTCTCCTCCTGCCGATTTCATCACAGATTTGTTGTTCACAATGTAGAATTATTACACACCCTGTTATTTCTACAATGGATAAACAATAGGGTGTGTCTCCTGAAGCATCAATGGTGAGTTCACTGTGTCCTTTTGTCCCGAAGGCGTTCCAGAGAACATCTCTAATAGTCCCAGAACCATTTTCTATTGTCCCTGTGATGACGGTATGATGTTTGTTTTGAGTTCTGCTGTTTACCTTGTGCAAAATTTATGTGACACAGCAGCCAAACATCGGCCACTGCCATTGGTAAAGCAATTATATTTGTTGAGAAGCCAGTGACAGTCAACAAGGCAAATATCAATCGATACAAATTTTTGGCCGTAAACCCCGAGATTTATTTTTTGATTTTTTTTTTTTGTGAAATCCCGTCTCTTTGTCCATTACATTATACACTTAATTTACGTTTGGTTTTTTTTCACCCATGTTTTGAGTAACTTTAAATCAACAATATGGCCATACAGCCCATGTGAATTACTAAATTATTTATCCATTAATGCTCATCTTATCATTCACTTTTTTCACCATGAGAAGAGTGGTTGCAATTCTGATGGTGTTTTGTAGCAAATGTAAGAAATAAAAACAATGTTTTCTGCCTTTAGCTTGTTGGCAGCATAAACAACAGTAGAGCACTAGGGCTGTCGTCTACCAAAGAAAATAAATCTTGATTCACTAAAATTCTAATTAGTCTTTAACCATTCGATTGGTTGACGGAGGGAAAATATCTGCGTGTAATCTCTGGATTAACTAAAATGTTTGCAGTGCATTGAGTGCACTCTGCCTGTAGTGCTGTTCAGAGCTTGGCATTAATCTGTTAGGACAAGTGGAATATCTCATGCAGTTGTCTGATCGTAAAGTAAAAAATAAATGTGATGTCTAATGTAACATTAACTGAAAATAAACTGCGTATCGTAACCCTGAAACTGAGCTTTTCCAGCTGAGCTGCGTGCACGAGTCTGTCTCACGAGTCTGAGAAATATCTGACATACTGGACACAAAAGAGGATAACTTTGGGGTTGACAATGTCCTATACAACATAATGTTACTAACATTAAATATCTATGGAACGCTGCATTTGTAATCCACCCTTAAATTGTGGGGTCTTTTCGGAGAGATTGTAAAACCGTCACATAAATGTACAAGTGATGAACAACAAGCACTACCATTTTCAGCTGGACAAAAAACGCTTTGATGGACACACGCCCTTATTAAAGTAACACCAAGGTTGTCCGACCAATTAGAATTTGGTCAGACATGAGGATATCGACCAACCGACCAGAAGGCGTCAGCCCAATAGAGCACAATATTTTAGTCCTTGTTTAAAACCGCAAGATTGCCTCTATTTTAAATCAACATATCTATGTCTGCCAGTAATTGTTTCATCAGTTAAGAGAATTTCGTGACTCGCTCTCACCTCTCAGGTCACCAGTATTACACTGCAGACTGACGACTGGTAGTCAGGCTTCGTTCTCCACTCAAAGATAACTTGATTTAATGATTAACACGGAAATGATGTCAGCTTTTTTAGTGGAAGAGTGCTAAATGAAGCAAGATGTTTCCACTCGTTTCCACACTTTCTCCTTCCTTGTGTGCAGCCAAAGAAAATTAGAGCGGGTCACTTTTCCACAGTTTGCATCCGTCAGTAAAAAATCCTTGTGTGAGATTGTCGATCGCTGTTGGAAGGTGTCCAAATCACCTAACATGACCTGAGGACTGTGTGGGAAAGCAGTGAAAAAAGGTCAGTGCTTTCACCTCTCCTTACTCATCATTTTTACAGTAGTGTGAGGCTGCTTTTTCCAGTTCAGTGTGCCATCCCACTTATAATGGGCCGACATCATTTCATAGTGGCAAGAAAATTTTATATCTGCCCAACAGAATGACAGGGAACTGAATATGGCAGAATTTCCCAGACATGGGATGATGGGAGCAAACAATGAATCTCTGGTGTTGTATGTTTTAATTTTCTTTCCTTGGAAGGAATACTATGCAGTTTCTAGAGAAATCTGTCCTTTTCTTACGTACTGTGTATATGTTTTAGACCACAGCAACACCAGGCAGTGGAATTAAGTATTTTTAACCTTAGCTTGGACTCTGAAGACACATTAAGAAGGAAAAGACAACATTTTCAAAGGGAAACGGTGGTGCGGTTCTTCCTCCCCTCTCGCTCTTCTTCTCTCCAGTTCCCACGCTGCCCCTTACCTGACTTACCACAATTTGAATCAAATCACCAGGGCCCGATTGGCTGCTCTGACCATGTGACCTATATCGGCCCTAAAAGCACCGCCTTTTGAGATTGGTCTAGGATTTTCCCATGGGAGCTGCCTACAGAGCTAGTGCAGTGTGTGTGTGTGTGTGTGTGTGTGTGTGTGTGTGTGTGTGTGTGTGTTTGAGGACGTTAGGGAAAAATCTCCCACCCCCCCTCCCTCTCTTTCCTACCTCCACTCCGCTATCCCCCTTTCTCCTTTTTTTTCCACCACCTCCCATCCTTTGAAACACAGTATCACACTTTAGATAGCCTTTGTTGTCACGGCAAGGAGCATTCTTTCTCTGGCGCGGCCACGCGGAGTGTGAGAATGCAGGAGGTTCCCTGAAAAACACAGAAAGAACAAAAGCAGCAATGTCGCAACTCTCTAACACTTTATACAGTTAATTAAAAATAAAAACTGCTCATTTATGTTTGCTGATTTTATTTACAGTGGCCTTTTGATCTTCCTTCTCTGGCCTTAACTTGCAAAAAGATGCCTGGTGAGAACACTGAATTAAAGCCAGTATTGAATGAATTTGTTTGCAAATGCTGTCAAACTGTGAGGAAAATCCAGCATCCTCACTGCAACTTGCTCAGTAAATTTAGCGCCACAGGAAGAAACTTGTGAGTTGCGGTTGAGAGAAGACATGCACCCGAAAGACACATGTTTACAACACAATCAATAACATGGCAGTACGCACGGACTGCGTGCATCCGTTCTATAAAAACTTCAAATAGTCCAGCTGACCGACCTGCACAGACTGCGGTGACTGAATGACATGTCGTGCGTCTTGATGATCACAAACATGATATTTTGCCTCTGCAAACACGCCGAACTGTGATTGGTTTGACAACACTGTCAGTGTCATGCTCCCTGTGTCGCTAGACATGCAGGAGCTGCAGAGGAGGCACCCTCATATGTTTGTGCTTCTCTGGCTCTCTGTGACAACTGCGTGCCTGAAAACTCCAGTAGTTAAGTGGTGCTGTGGAAAAATCAAGTCTTCATATCCCGCAGCGAGCCAAAAACAGAACAAATGTAATAGAAATCAGCCGCTCCAACCCGGCTTCAAATCTTGAATGACGGCACAGAGCTACCATCTGTGTTCATTAAAATACAAGGCACCGCAAGACCTCACCACTTTGACCAAGCTTTTCATGTCCATTTCCATGAGAACCGTCAATGCACTTAAAGCACTGACTTCTGTTAATATCACTATAATGTGTGTTAATATCACTGCGACATTTTTACACTTACGTCATTTCACTGTCTGTGTCACTTCTTTGCTTTATTGGCTCGTCTAACAGATCTCTGCGTGATCTATGCATTTGTGTTTTGATTAATTATAGATAGAATTATTTCCATCCAGGTTGCGTGTGTGTGAGACAGTGTGCGTGTGTGCCTGCCTGTCCGTGGCTTAGCCTTGAGAGTTCAGAGCAGGTTCTGGCTTGCTCTACTCTGGGAAACTTTGAGCTGAGCAAATAGCTGGGTCTGTTTTCCTGGCTGCCGCCACACTCATATGTGTGAGCCATGTGTATGCGCTGCGAGCACTTGTATGCATGTGGTCTATGTGCACTGTAGTGTAGCCCGTGCGAATTGTGAAGTGTTTTGTCTGTATGGTGAATTTGTGTGCGTGCGTGTGTGTGTGTAAGGCAGAATACAAAGAGGAGAATACAGAGTGTACTGAGGGAGAGATGAGCTTCATTCCCACAGACAAGACAGGAGATGACACCTCTGCTATTCCCACACCTCCACTGTCTAGCCGCTTTCTCCTGTCCCGACCTCAGTTACCACAGAGGCAAACACCGCTCTGCATGTGCACACAGAGGAGGGGACATACTGTTGCATTGGGTGGGTGTACACTCCTGATTTGCAGTCTTCATTAAAGTTTTGCCAGATAAAGAGAGACACACTGGCTCTAAGTGAGCCGCTCAAGGATCTTGCTCTGTGAGGTCTGTGAGCTCGGGTTTGATTTACAGCCCACCTCTAAGTGGAATGCTGTTTGCTGGGTGGAGCTCAGGTGTGTTGACAAGGCTTTTAGCACTGACACGCTGTCAGGACGGCTTACAGACGAGTGTGTGTGTGCACGTTAGGGGCCGGCAAACAAGAGGTCACTAATGTCCCACCAAGGAGACCTTTACCATGGAGAGCCAGGACAGCACGGGCATGTGAACGTTACTGAGGCGTAAACGCTGTCCCTTCACACACTGATCTGATCTTCCTTAACACTCTTTCACACCAAAGCAACCACTAAAGAAAATGGCTTTTTGTCATCGGTGTGAATGGGTCAACGGAGGTTTTCATGCTCTGAAGGCCCAGACAAACCAAAATGACATCAAGGAACTAGCGGTGCAGAGGTCAGCTGTTGCGCCGCCTCACGTTGCCTGTGTCTCAGCCAAAAGGTTGCTTTTGAACACACTGCAAAGACCCCAGCTGACAGCCAACTAGCATGTATGTTCTGCGCCTGCATGAGAGGAAATAACTCTGCATAGCAGCAGGTGGCGGTCGTCTGTATTTGTCATTAAAAAAGGGAAACCAGAAGACCTAGGACTGATAAATAAAACATTGATGATAATACATACATAGCGTTTGTCTACCATTTTCACACCACTGCTGCTCACCACTTTGACCTCAGCTGCTTCATTCCAGATGGCTACTTTGTCGTAAAAATATTTGTTCATTGGAATAATCTGACGAGAACAAGACAAAAAAATAAAAGAGCAAAGCCTTCTATGTGTGCCCTCTCAACTTAAGTTGCTTGCTTTCCTCACTTCCGTCTCTCTTTTCGTGCACTGATTCGCTTAAGCTGAACAGCCAATCAGAGTGATTCCTCTCACTGACAGACTTTGACACCTATTCAACACGCTCAATCGGCAGAAAAGCCGCCAACTAGGGCCTTAAAGGAATACTTCACCCAAAAAATGACCATTTGTAAATCAGTTAGTCATGGTGTGTTATCTTGAATTTGTGAAGGAACTTTGTTTTTCTTGCATGCCCCCACAGTTATTGATTGATTGGGGACCAATCAGCAAAACTATATCAAAATATCTGTTTACCATCTCACATAACTTGAGCAGTTTGATCCAAGAGTCAAAAGGAAAAAAAAAACGTCAGTATTAGAGACTCTGTCCTCCTATTCCATCAGTGTACCTTATATAAAAAACAGTGAGGCGGAATAATAGCGCAACGTTCCCGCCTTGAACAGGCAGTGTTAAATGGGCTTATATAGGTGAAATATGTGACATATTTCCTCTTGCTCCTCTTCCGCATATTTTCTCTTCAATACATCTGTGATGAGTGAAAGCTCTTGGAAACACTGTTTTTTAACCCTTCTCCTTCATCTGTTCGTCCAGGCGTGTAACTGTGATGAGTACGTGGCAGTGCCCAGGAAGGACATGGTCAAGATGCTGAAACAGAAAGGTCAGTCAAACCACACAGCTTCAAGAGGGTTCACTGTTAGTGCACGCTTTATGATAACATGCCATCACGTCTCACGTCTTTGCCACTGTTTAGTGTAGTTTTTAATCTGCTATGCTGGACCCCACTTTATTTTGGCTTTTCCAGAATACAGTCATCAAACATTGGTATTTTGTTTGTAGGATTTCTCCAGGACCAGGACAACACTGACTACACACAACATCAGGAGGAGGAGAAGCTTGGTGACACTCTGACCCCTGGTGTGACCCCTGACTTTCCCAGGTATGTTCAGTGTCAGTGGGCCCCCCTCTCAGGGCTGGACCCCGACACCCTGACCTTTCCCGGGGGTGCACCCGTACAGCTCCACACTGTGCCCCCTGCCCTCCTGCCGAGGATACCGCTCTTCTACGTCTGCACCAGATGTGGCAAGGTGTTCTGGGAAGGCTCTCACTTTGGCCGCGTCCTCTCCATGTTTCAGGACGTCTTACAAATAACGGATGAGGACACTGAATCAGCTGCAGCGGCACCGCAGGACTGACTGATGTAGGGCTACTGCAGTTTACCATACCCTCTAACACCATCATTTTATTTTACACATGTAGAACCTCGCAGTCATGAACTCCAATGACATTGCCTCATATAGGAGTTTTATTTTTCCCTTTTTTAATTGATTCAATACAAATATTGAAAGAGGCATAAATTGAGAATTTCAAATCTCTTGAATTAACAAATCAGTTTAGATGAAATATAAAAATAAGCCCACTATTCCTCCTGTGATAAGTGAGTTAATATTTTTCTTAAACCGGAATGAACAGACTTCACTCAGAGGTTGAATCTACTATTAACCATCAGGTATTATAATTTGACAGTCATATAGAAAAAAACAAAGGTGGTTTGAGAATTTATTTGGATTAGGGTTTTACGTTCTTTTTATGTGTATATAGTTTTGACAGTTTTAAACCTATTGCGTTTATAAGAGTTAAAAACTCACTGAACCAAAGACAGGTCACGCTGTGATCACGTTTTGATTTGGTAATTTTTGTTGTTGATCATATTCACTAGTACACCATATTTTTGGTGATTAACAGTTGGGATCGTATTGAAATCATTTGAATTGTTCCTAAAGAACACTTTTGCTCACCAGGGATTTACATCAGACTTTAAAGCACTTTGTTAAAGTGGAAACCCACGGCTGCATATAAAGATGGACGACGCGTCTCCACTTCCTCCCACTGTATAAAAATGAAGCCAAAATATCCCGGATACAGCTGCTTCCATCTTGTGCCGGTGATGTCCTTTGGAGCCAGAGTCTGCGCAGTAACGATCTCCACGGCATCGAGTTCCCGTCCAACCAGTAATGAGCAGCACCATTGATCATAAGCACCAACTGGCACACACATCTGATGTCATTCCCCCTTTCTATAGCATCAAATAACTACTTATAACTAAACTTAGACAAGACAAATGAAGACTTGAGCGTAAATCTGCATGATAAGAACTACCTAAAATGACAGAACCAGTCTTTGGGAATGTCTTATTTGACGCGTACTTTGATATTTTAGTTTGGCCCATGTCCCATCTTCTAACATGGAAGGGTGGGATTAATGACCTGTACTGCAGTCAGCTACTGGCAGCGATTGAGGTGTTCTGGCTTCATTTTCGGGGAGCTGTCATGTCGCCCATCTTTATATACAGTCTGTAGTAGAAATAGACTTTTCATCACTTTTTTAGACCCCAGAAACTACCAGTTTCCGCAGTTACTGTGGCTGCTCCACCGTCCGCTATTTCCACGACTGGGGGTAGTAACTGCAAACTATTTACATTGATATTCAAAATCGTACCTGGTGGCGGACAGAATTGTGTAGTGAAAGAGAGTTTACAGGGAACTGATCTAAATGTAGATGGTGCCTTCATTCTTTAGCCATTACATTGTGCAATTTACTTCATAACATTTACTTTACAATAATAAGTTCAAGCTAAAATCTTTTATATTTCCACTTTAAGATTGTTCTGTTTCACACAACAGAAATTGTTTAGATTTAAAGCTGCAGTTAAATAAAGTCAAAACATGGTTCTCTGGCCTTTTTAGCAGTCTGTGGTACTGTATATTTTCATTCTCTGTGATTACATTTGTACAATGTTGAATCATTTAGCTCGAAGCTAAATGTGTGTTAATAAAGTGCTATTTGTTTCATTTATTTATCTGTGAGAAGTCACAATGTTTCTGTCAGTGTGCAGGTATTTTTTTAATGTGTTTCTGAATTCACGAAACAGATGGTGAAGGACTAAGAGTGGCCAGATTGATGACATCATCTAAGCTTCACTGATGTCTGTCAGGTGTAACACTAACAGTGTGGGGGTTTCCTGCCCCGAGGCTGAAGAGCAGACGGGTCAGAAGAGTAACCCAACACATACACCGCCTGAATCCCTTCATATTTTCTCATACCTTTCTTTCTAACTCTCCTCTGCTTCCAAACCCCACGTTGGATTTGTGTGATTCCAACTGAGATTGCCCAAAAGGAGTTTAAGAGATCTAATGTGGAAAATTCTGCAATTAAAGATTTTCTGGACAAGTGCATACAATGCATTTTGTTAAGCCTGCAATGGAGGTTGAGTTAAAAATTTTTTACACTCATAAAATCTCAAGAAACCCTAACCACAGCCAGATGTGCACTTTATTTAATTGATCACTTAACTCACATCAAAAAAGCCACAGCCACTTCCAGAGACAGGTCATACTGTGGATCACTGAGGTAAATGTGTTCTCAGTGTGTTTGAATCATCGCGGCCACGCTAAGTCAGAGATTTGAACCTCGGGATGATTCAGTAGTGACTCTGGAAAATAAAAAACATGTCAGGACGTCAAAGGTGAAAGCATTTCTCAAGAACATGCGACACTATAACCTGATTATCATATCATGAATAGCCACATGGAGTTTACAGATGTTAAGTGTTCGATGTGTGACAGCTGGAATTCTTGGATCACTGAGTTCACGAGCCGTCAGTTTGCAGGGAGCTGAGCTGCTGCCCAACCTTTATTACAACAAGCAGTGGAAATAGAAATTACTCTGCAATGAGGTGTTATCTAACCAAATGTCCTTCCTTTCCAAAGTAATTTGGAATAAGTGGACATTTTTCAACATCACGGCAGGTCAGAACCTACACATGTAAGTAATGTAACACCATTTAGCAATTACATAACCATAGGTACATTACAAAATGTAGGCTCAGGGCGTATTGTTGCAGTAAGTAATGTTACACCATCAATAATGTGGTAAGGATAAGTATTGTCACTTCTAAAGATTGTGTCTGTGGCTGTGAATGTGAAGTTCACTGTTCATTGTTGTGAGTGCTGGTTGAGCTGCTCAGATGTCGTACGTAAATCTTACATCAAGGCTATGACGAGAAACAAACCTGGACAAAGGAGATCATGTGGATTACCGTCTCAGACGTGACTTAGGGCCCCTACACACCAGGCCGACAGTCAGCTGTTGGTCAGTGTCGGGCCGTCGGTCTGTGTCCCGCACTAGTCGGCTCTTGTCGAATGTTTTTTGGCTGATTCAGTATGTTGAATTGGAGACATCGGAGCCTGTCATTAAATGAAATCACTCTGAATAGCAGTTGAGCTCAGCGCACAAGAGGAGAAACCCAAGTGAGGAAAGTAAACAAAAAGAGTCTAGACGAAATGAGATTGAAACAAACTTGTATTTCTTTTATCCATTGAGCACTTTAGCAGAAGCAGTTCGTAATTGTTTGTGTTATTGTTCGCTAGTGCATGCTAAATATCCCTTGATCTTTCAAATATTGGATTGTGTTGCTAATGCGCTAACTTCCTAACTCGCATCTTGAGTCTGTCCCTTCGGTCTTCTGGTTGCACTTTTTGAATGACAAATACAGACTACCACCACCTACTACAGTGGAGAGTTAAATCCTCTCACACATGTGCAGAACGTATGTGCAAGTGGCCATTTGCTGTAAGCTTTATGGTGTGTTCAAGTGCAACTTCTTGGCTGACACAGGCAACGTTAGGCAACGCAACAGCGTTCGTCGCCACTAGTTCTTTGATGTCACTTTGGTTTGTTGGGCCTTTACAGGTTCTCAAGCAGAGAATCCTGCAATGACACTTGTTTATTAGTTATTCTTAAGTTTTAAAGTTCACTTCATGATGTTAAACATAATCGCCTCGTGAATTTTCACAAACTTTGGTACAACTTTCCAACAAGACACCAAAGAAACACCTGACTTTGTCCACAGTCAGACTTATAGTCATTATGGAAATATCTGGTTCCATTTAGTCATCAGCGGAAATATTTAGAACATGTCCATTTGTTTCCTTCGATAAAAACGTACGAAAGCAGCAGAGGACTTCTATTTTTACAAATTTAAAGACATTTACACCATAAATTGATGCAGAAAAAAATCACTAGAATGCAGGACATTGATTTTTTTAATACTCAAAAATTTCTGACAGAGGACCCCTAAACCATTCCTCAATGTTGAAATGACACCTACACCCATGTGTTTCATTCATCATTTCATTTATACTCCATTCATTCATGCATTTAGATAAGGGAAACCGGTTTCCAACTTGGTATTACACATGATTCAATGTCAGAGGACCAGGTGTGCAAAAAGGTTGGTGATAAACTGGATGTGTAAGTGTTCGTGCCAGCAGAAGATGGTCGTTGAGATCATCTGGAGGGAAGACTGGCCTGATTCTTATCTGCAGGACGTTACATTATAGGAGGGTAAAAAAAAATCTCTATCCTTAAAATGAGGGCAGAACAAGACGCCTGTTGTTTTTATGTAAGATATTTCTTCTCAAACATACATCCAGGAATACAAAAATCTTGGCAGCTCGCCCTGCGCTGTTTTTAAGCAGCCTGTATAATAACTACAGTAACATTAATCTACCCTGAAGTATTTTTATTGCTGTGAATGAAGTCGACACCCCAGCTCCCAAATAAGCCCCTCTCTGTGTGTCTTGTCCCGTCCTTGTCCGGGTGGTCGCAGCCCCTGCCTCTGCGCGGAGCAGAGCGCGAGCTTTCTGCTGCAGCACCGTGTTATTTGATCCTTGCTCTTTCTTTGCTGGGAAGAAAAGCTCGCCTCTTTCCCACGCTCTGAGGACACGTGGTGCCCGGAATGAATTGGATTCAGAAGGCCCTCCCTCCCGGTAACACGTCATCCTCCCTCTCCTCTCTCTCGTCTCCAGTTCAGCATGCTTTCTGGCATGAATTAAAAACAATGCTGCCAATGCGTAATGATCGACATTTTTACATGACAGTTTTTCTTTCCTGTGTCCCACTGTTTGAGTTTTCCGACCTGGACTCTCCTCTGCAGGAACATGCATGCGCGCAGCATTCCTCCCGGACGGGACTGGAGGCTCCTCCCGTCTTGTCTGGCCCCGGCTGCCCCGAGTCTCGGCGCCAAAACTCGGCGCAGCGCACAGATCTGTCCGGCGCAAGACAGCCATACCACACTGCGCTACTCTGGGTTCTCTCTGTGCCGCTGGGGACAAAAACACGTCTTGTTTATCAACACTCAGCAATAGAACAGAGATATGGCTGCACAAATAGTACCAGAATAGACTTGTATTATCTTTGTGTGACAAGTTTGAGGAGAATTGGCCCCAGCGCAGCCTCTGCGCCAAGGAGACCCCTCAGACTGACTGCACAATACCTGACTACCCTCACTAAAGGATCTGTTATGGCAAACTATGACTGTTAATAATAATTAGGCCTGTCAAAGAGAAAATCAAACTGTAAAAGTATTTCATCACTGCTTGAAGTATGCCTACACAACAGCCTCATCATTGTATCTGGTTTTGGCTGCTTCCCAGACTCACATTACCAAGAAAGACTCAGGAGCGAAGTGGAGGGGGGGCAGAGAGAGGAGAGCAAATGCCACAGAGTTTGGGGGAGAAAAACTCATCCAATCGGAGAAACGTTTGGCTCCTGCGGTCTGTGCAAATGTTTTCCAAGTGTCCAGACGCACTGAAGCCAAAGCTCTGATAGCGGACAGATGTTCCTGATTTTCCAGAAGATGTTCTGCACCATTCAGTAACCCTAAAAAAACATATATGTAACAAATGTAATAAAATCTTTTAATGGTCCTTAAAATACCAAATGTGCTATCAAATCTGAATAAGTAACTAATATACTGTGGGAGCTTTGAATTTTAACTGTAGAGAGGAGCACACATCTGTTAAGGTTGCATTAAAAGATCTGACTGTTACTGTAGCTTGCATTAAAAGGTCTGTGTGAGGTATCCACCACATTTCTAGTAATGAGTCAGAGCCGCAGTCTTTGTGTTGGAGCATTTGCAGCTGTGGGCCACTTGTTGCAGAGGAACAAACAGCACACAGTCACCTGCACATGCACCTAAAAGAGTCCGAAAAACAGATGAATCACAGGCTCCCACACAGATTGTTTGGCCTGTTGTTCACCATGTAAGTCCTAAAGTCAAAGTTCTCAACTTCAACAAATGTATGACACACACGAAAGATTTAACAACAGGATTCTGATCAGTCGGCAGGTGTCTGGTGAGATTCCATTGTGTACTGGGACCCTTGAAACATAGTTCTGGCGAATAGTTAAACCACGTTTCTAGATCCGTGTGCGTGGTGTTTTAGCCTGCACATAACTATACAGTTACATTAGCAGTTGAGCATAGGTACGCACCTATAAGCATAGGTTAAAGTCAAGCCTTGAGGTGTCTACAGTGGATTTGGGCTTAGTCCATATCTTGGCTTGGGAACTGGAGACTTTGACAGACCAAAGTATGGATAGTGGACTGGTACCTGGAGAGTGCCAGTTTGCCTCGTGGGCACTGCTGAGGTGCCCTTGAGAAAGGCACCAAACCCCCAACCGCTCTGGGTGCCAGTTCATGGGCAGCACTTGCTTTGATGTCTCTCCATTTAATACATGTGCTTAGGTCCTGTTTGTGCTTGGGCCTTTGTGTGCGTAACATGTTCATAGAACCCGGTCTCACTCAAAAGTCGTCAAAATACGGTGCTTGGGCAGTGACTTGCAGCATCAGAAACCAACGAAGAAAGGCGTCCTTTAACATCGGCGTGATCTTAGGCCAGTTGCCCTTAAAGTTTAATGACACCTGGCGGCATCAGAGAGAAACGCGGCAGGACAAGAACGACAGTTCAGGCTGCGAAAGTCTGACTAGGGCGGGTGGGAATGGTGGTAGATGGTTCCAACAAACACCGACTTTCACCTGAGAGAGTGATCATCATGTCTTGTAAGATTCCAAAGCCGAACCCTGTTCTTTTTTTTACTAAGCCTAACCACGTTTTTGTTTTTGAAGGAAAAAGAACTTCGATTCACGGTGTTGTACTGACATAGTGCGTTTATTTTGAAAGAGACTGTATGTTAACGTTAAATTTCCTGTGAAAATGGAAGTGTAATTTGAAAGAAGACAATGCATGTAACAGGCAGAACTTCAAACGGCGTCCCAGAACTTGTCCATGACCAAGCACGTCAATTGGTCTTATTCTTCTTCTTCAATCTGTACAGTATACAACAACCTCTAGCCTGATGTAACCGGTGGACTCTAGTGTCGTCTGTGTTGTGTTGATATGACGAGGCCCAGACTGTAGATATCTTTGGAGGTGATTTCTGTTATAACAACTCTGACAGCAAGAGGTAAAAACAAAATATTTAGTCAAATACGACCATATAAACTCGAGCCCCTCTCCCACATCACTTCAAGCATGAATACCATCTCCATGGTTACATGTGGTTCAATAAACCAGCTTGTGTCTTTATTTTGATCTGTGGTTGACTGTTTACTTAAGTTTCAGGTGCCACAGTACACAACTTAAATGTCAGTCTAAAACAATCATCCCACATGATCATGATAATGATCTTCAAATGTATTCATATAGGAAATAATTGAAATATTGCTCCAGTCCTGTTTTCGTATTGACTTTTCTCCCATATGAAAAAAAAAGGTTGTGACCTTTATATGTGGGATCCACTGTATGTCACCGTCTCTCCCACGCTGACGCGCAAATGCACCGTCGCACAGTCGTGCAGACAGATGCAGCCACAGGGCCACAGACGTGCGCCAAATGTACAGTTCAGAGTGTGGGAAAACGAGGACAGTGTGAAAGCCACCAAACCATCAGAGCGAAGAGCGGTTTATAAAGTGTTACACAGATGAGATAAAGTCTGGGGCCGCCAAATGGAGCAAACGGCCCGAGAGAGGCTGACATGTAACCTGGTGCGGTTTCCACATATTTCTCTGCCTTTCCTTCTCTTCATCCAGCTCTGTCACTTTCACATGCGTTCTTTCTGTCAAACCCCGTGTCTATCTATCAATATCTGTCACCACCTTCACTCTGTCTTTCTCACACACACTCACACACACACATGCACAGGCACCCAGTTCCCACGGTGGTGGTGGGGGCTGAGCGGCGTGTCAATCTGCGCACAGCGTCACCTCTTTTCACTTGCAAAAAGGAAGTAGCGCAGGGCTTTTGTTATTCGAAGTCCCGCGGTCTAAAACAACTGGAATATATCCGCAGTTTATGATTCAAACAGCCACCTATAATCTCCTCCTCAGGGGTGTTTTTAGACGGACCCAGAGACTCGTTTGGGGTTTACTGTCCTTTTCCATTTGGTTCGGAGGTAATCTTGAGAGAACACACAGGCTCTCTGTGGGTTTTAGATGAGTTCACGCTTGAGACAGCTACATTTATGTGTCTCCCCTGAGCCTTAATTATGTGGAGAACAAAACTCTTCCTTTTAACTTGATAGCTTCTGTTGCCTTTACGCACAGGAGCGCACACTGGACCCTGAATTGTGCTCATTTTTTTGGAATATTTGTGCATAAATTCAGTGAGATGTTCACTGACAGGTCGTCTCAGGGTGACAAGGTGAAAGTTAGGACATGTACTGTATATATATCAGACAAAACACACTCTCCCCTGGATGATATGTCATTATCAGCGCCTTTTCTGCTCCCATTTAGCATGAGAGGGTGTTAATGAGTCCAGATAGTCCTTTAAAGACATCATAATAAACCAGTTTGACTAATATTTTGCGCAGTAAATGAGGCATTGATTACTACCCCCTTTTTAAAGTTTCTTCCTTGAATTCCCACCTGTTGTGAGACTCCAAATGAAAGTTTAAAGGTCGACTGTCACATTTTATCTATTTATTTATTCATTTATTTAATTAAGTGCACATTTTATTTCAATTTAAGTAGCTGCTCCTCATGAATAAATCCTCCCCGATGCCTTTAAGTCTATTTACATCGCTTTCATGAGACATGGAGACGCTTGATTGACGTTTTGTTCCAAGTTCCTGTTGATTTTAATCCAGTGGATGATCCCCTGCAACATCCCCTCTCTTTCAGCAGTTTACAGCTCAGGCAGCACCATGCCTCTGGCTTTCAGTCCGCTTCCTGGGGTCGGCAACAGGAGATCGGATATATAGAGCTCCCCATAATATTGCTGTGGGCAGCTTGTTTAATATTTCTGCAGCAACATTTGGCTCCCTCCTCGGAGCAGACCACGCCTCCTCCCTGCAGATTCACAGGGGCTCTGATCCCTCCCCCTAACAGAGCCGGCAGCCTATAACCTCCCCGGGTTTCCGCCCATTCCTCCACAGTTGATTCTTTGGGATGGTATTGTCATGCAAATAAAGGACGCGTAAAATACTCCCCCAGAGCGCAGCGCAGGGCAGAGACTCACACGGACCGCGCGGAGGACACAGACCGGGCCACACGGTGGATTTGTATCGTTTTCGTCGCTACGGACCCGTCCATCTGTCACAGGTAAGTCTCATATCAGCAGCGGATTTCATTTCCAGACATGTTTTAGTGGCAAAAACCAAGCAGTGTGTCCGTGCGTAACCGTGTGCGCACGGAGGTCTCCTCTCACGCTTGGATGTGGCGGAATGCGGGGTCCTCTCTCGCAGTCTGTTGGTGAGGAATCGGGATTCATGCGGACTTTTCTTGTCTTTTTTGTCCTTTCTCAGACATCCTGGCCACATGAGCAGCGACATATAGCCGGGACGTGTAGCCAGGAATCAGGTCGGACCGTTTAAGGAAAACCTGCGGAGGCTGCCCTGTGGAGATAGTGGTCATACTTCCAATTTCCCCGAGTGAAGTTGGAGGTGTCTCTCTTCTCCATCCCCTGCTATAGGCTACCTGCTGCTGCTACAGAGGGGGGACTACGTCTAGACACCCCTGGATCGCTTGAGAGCACCCTTTATGGTTTAGGGATTTTAGGATCTCTCAAATATTAACATTTTTTGCACACCAAGTGTGTTATTTCCTCTCTTGTCCTTTTTGGGATATATACAGTGGTCTTTTTTCTGTTTAAGTACTTTAAAGTGCCTTAATAACTGGTTATAATCCAGTGTAACTGTGGCATTGTCACCAGACCAGAGACGCTCAACAGGGAGAAGACGATTATTATCAGCTTTAGAGCCCAGGCAGGATTACTGGTTCCCCCACCCTCCAGCGAGCTGCAACCATGAGCCAGGCGGATGTGTCGACTTGCTCCGCGCCGCAGAGAGTTTTCCAGGAGGCGGTGAAGAAGGGCAACACCAAGGAGCTGCACTCTTTGCTGCAAAACATGACAAACTGCGAGTTCAACGTCAACTCCTTCGGGCCAGAAGGACAGACGGCCCTGCACCAGTCTGTCATAGACGGCAACCTGGAGCTGGTAAAACTGCTGGTGAAGTTTGGTGCAGATATCCGACTGGCCAACAGGGAAGGGTGGAGCGCTTTACACATCGCCGCCTTCGGGGGCCACCAAGACATTGTGCTATACCTCATCACCAAGGCCAAGTACTCCTCTGGCGCCCGGTGATCTGTCTCTGCTGTCAGGTAAAACAAATAAGAAAATAGAAAACAACAAGTGGAAAAAAAACTGCAACACACGGGAAAGCCAGGCTCTTGTCAAAGCAAATATAAAAAACTGCCATTATCTACATAGTTGTGCCAAATTAAAATGATAAAAAAAAAAGGAAATAAAAATAGACCTGCACAATAATCTTCCCTCATTGTAAACCAAACGGGGCCCTCTCTGCACTCCTGAGTGGCGCACCACATGCTCCATACACAGCGCTTCAATCTTTAACAAAAGCAACGCCATTTCGGTGAGTTTGTTGGTACTAAAGCTTTCCTCTTGAATGTCTATACTAGATCTCGTCGTCCACTATAAAAGAAGCCAGTGTCTGTGTATCCCATGTGTGTGTGTTTGGACTCCTGAGTGCAGATGGCCCAGTTTTTTTTCTCTATCCATGACCCCCAGTTGAATAGTTTCTTTGTGGGGGGGGCTGTTGCTCCTCATTGTTCACTTGTAAAACCCTTTTTAAGTTATTTTATATGAAACACGGCACTTGATGCTACATGGCTGCATGCTGGAATATCTGAAAGGGAAGACACATGAACAAGAGAAGAAGGGTTGCCCTCTGTTGGCTACCAGAGGTCTGTTTTCTTTCATAGATCCATTGATTATTTTTTTTATTTTATTTTACTTAAAGAGCGGCATTATGGCTATCCAACACGCTTTCAGATGTGTAATCATTATGTAACAACAAGTGGCTCCATCATTGTTGTGAAGTACTGTACACAATAGCTTTACTTTTTTTGTTTTTTGTTTTTTGTTTTTTTTAAAAAAAGAGATAAGAATAAAAGAGACAGTAGCTGAATGCGCTCTTCATGCAGATCTTGCCATGCTGGCGTCCAACTTTTTCAGGCCAGTTGCGACCACTTTGCCGATGGTCATTGTGTTATTAAGAAAAAACCGCTGCTTTCGCTTTGTATCAAAAGAAAAAAAAAGACAAGTCGCATTTGGAATTCACTTTATAATCTCCTTTCAGTATTTTATTAACATCCTAGTCATCACTGTGAAAGCAGGCTGGGTTTTTTTTTTATTTATGAAGGTACATTGAGAAGATGCATTTTTTTTTTTTTTTTTTTGAATATGTTGTGGTTCTTCTTAAGAAAAAAAATCTATATAAGTAGGGTGACTCAAGCTGCTTCAGACTCGTAGTATAAACTGTCCCGTGTGGAGGTAGACCTGCCACTCCCCCCCCCCCCCCCATCCTCTCCCCTCCTCTCCATCCACCCCTCTGTTGAAGCCTGTTGACCCTCAAGAGGACTTTCTCCCCCCCCTCCTCCCACCCTCCCTCCCATTAAAAGGACTTTGTTTGGTTGCCTTTTGCCAGCTACCTCGACTATAAAGTATTCTCAAGTTGTTCAGCTCTCTCACCACTCTGCCACGTTGTTTGGAGTCTGAGGAGATTCACAATTTGTCTGTGATCATCCGCATGCCAGTATGTTTTCCTTTTCTTGTTTATTTTGTAGCCTAACAGACAGATGGACTTCAGTACAGAAGATGCAATGAACCCACTCCTGCATCCTCAGTCGGGACAGTTTATTTTTACACTACAACCAAACCTGTCAAGCAATGCATCGTTTTTGCTTCTCTGCAAGGGAGTCTGCTTCTCTGTCTGTCTCTTTCACACACACACACATACACACACATACACACACACACTGCCATTGTTTTCCCTATAAACCTCCACTCTCCTCTCTCTCTCTGTCTTCATTTTCCAGTCATACAACAACAACAAAAATGGAATTGTATCGCATGACTTTTTAATGCAGGGAGTTTTATTGCACAAAAATGCGGAGCCTTGTGCGCCCCCAGTGTTTGTACGGGGTAACTGCAGGAGCCAAGGCTTTGGAATAGTTACTACTACTGAGCAGGACCCTAATACTGTTGGACGATGAAGACTTTAAATAAAACAAAAAAAAAAACAACAACACATGACTATTGCAGGATTTCACAGACAAAAAAAAGGAAAATTGGTTTCATAAACTTGCCTGCTGCATTTTGAAAGTCATGGCACCCTAACATTTGTATCAATGCTGCTTGTATGTTTCTTGTTTTTTGTTCATGTTTTTTTTTTTTTTGTTTAAAGCCTACTGCTCAAATGGCCAATATAGAAGCTTCACAGGTGTACCTCATGAGAAGCTGCTGAAAGAGAGTGTGTCTTTTTTTAATTGAAGTGTGTCTGTGTGATTGTGTGCTTCTCCTGAGGGCCCCCGTGTCGCTTGCTGTTGTTCAAACAAGAGAACTTCCCATTTTTAAAAACCTGGAACCACAAGTTCAAACTGAAGCGATAGATCCACTACATCAAGGTATAGATTGGTATCAAGGCCACAAATTAAATATGCATCGCTTTGTCTTAAACTTGATGTTTTATTTCTCTTTTTTTTTTTTTTTTTTTTTTTTTTTTTTTTTTTTTTTTTGAATATTGCACTGATGACTGTTGTTGAAACGTTGGCTTTTATGTGTCAACATTTTATTTTTTTCTGAATAGAAAAAAACAAACACAACAAAATACTATTGTATAAATATATGCTCCAGGTGATAATGTCCTAATGTGTGTGTTACTTTGTGGAAAAAACATGATGTTTTTTTTTAACAAAGATGCGTGTATCTCTGTGATTGGGTGTATGTATATATACATATGGATATATATATCGACGCTGATGATGATGATGATGATGATGATATCTTGGGGCACTTTCTTTTCTGAAGTGCTGTCTTCCTGTTTTTTTTGAAAGGGGAATAATACATTTGATGGTAAGATCATTGTAACATGATTAAAAACAAATTGCACGGTTGTGTGGTTGTTTGGCATACCAGGGTCATAACATTTATGACGTAAGGAGCCAGCCGCCGGATTGGTGTACATGAGTGAGATGATTTTTTTTTTTAAAGAGAAAAAAAAAAGTGCTGACTTCTTTGGACCAAGTTGTGTTTCTGGTCTTGCTTCATTTCAAGCAAGAGGAAACGGCTGATTTTTCATGAGTGATGCAGATGTTCCATCATGTTTGATTTTGTTTGTATTCTTTTTATTTTTTGAACGTTTGTAACACTGTGATGATGACGTGATGTCATGTGGAGATGAGTGCTGTATTATTTTTGTACGTTTGTGTACAAGCCAGTAAAGAAATCATTAAACTCGAATTCTCCGTGTATGCATACATTTCTTCCTCATCCCTTAAAGCAAGAAGCTACGTCTTCTCTGACTCAAACACCTCCTCCTCCTCCCTCCTCCTGGGTTTTTCACAGAAAAGGTTGGTTTGGGAAACACACCCCTACCCTCCTCTCGCTCTTTTCCCTCCCTGTCTTCCAAGCCAGGCCCAACCCAGATCCCCATTCTCTCCTTTTGTCATTCATCTGGCCTCATCCTTTCACTGCCGGGATAAAAGAGCCCAGTGCATTGTGGGTAGGCTCAGTTTAAAGAAGGGTCCCCTCCCCTGTGTGTGTTGTGGGAGAGCTGGTTTTATGTTACCCCCACACACTCGAAAACTTTCCAACACACACTCCTCTCTTGTGCTCTCTTTTTCTTGACGAATAAGGCCTGAGCCCTGTGCTACGATTCAGCTCTCTGCTAACAACCTGCTTTCGCGCAAACTCGAGTGTCTTTCCACTCATCATCTACACTCTTTTTCTCCAGTTATCTTTGTGCCTTTCACTTCTCTCGCCCCTTCCCATAAGCTGAGTAGCTCTGCTTCTAAAAACACTTGCTAATTTGCAATCAGCTGATTCGTTGGAGGGGAAGAAAACTTGTTATGTCTATTTTTGCGGGGGAGTTTTTGTTTTGTGAAATATGTACTTTGAAGCTTCCTGTGGTGGTGCATGAAATAACTCTGAAAATGGTTGAACTGTTATCGCCTCTCATCTAATTTGGACCGATCATGAGTCTAAAAACTGCAACACGCTGACTCATTTGCAGCCAAAAAGGCGAAAGGGTGCATTTTGCTCTGACTAACAAATGTAAATGTAAATCTTAAGTGAAGTCTTTCAGTGATCATTTTCTTCTTCTTCTTCAATGTACTTCAGTGTAGCGCCTATAAAAACACAACATACTGGTGGTTACCTTTTGCTCATTAGGCTCCGCACCTGTTTGTTTGAAATGAAACCCTTCATTGAGTCATGCTCTCTCCGTTTCATGGAAATGCTGCGTTGCAACTGATATTGCGCGGCAATGGGAGGGTCGTGGGAAAAGCGACGACGACAATACATCTTCCTGCATGTCTGACCTGTTCATGTTGTAACACTCGCTGGGTGTCAACCTGCTGTTAACTGCAAATGTTTGAGCAAGGAGGGTTACAGATGTGATTTAAATAGCGGCTGTGGTTTGAGAGTTTTTACTTCAGCTTAAATTCGAAAAGAGAAGAAAAGTTTTATTGTCAGAGCGGCTGCTAAACTTGCTTTCTGAGCTGCAGCTGAACCATCACTGACCTCAAATGTTCTGCACTGACCGCACCAAGCGCTGACCTGATGCATCTCTTTGTCAAGCTCAGCACCAGGAAAGTTAGCTCCTCCAAACACCAGCCCCCTGTGTGTTTTGATGCCGTGGCAGGCCGAAAACGGGCTATCTGGCTTGTCCTTTCCTCTCTCCCTCCCAGTCTCTCACTTCTGCAGGATGTTTTTGTTGAGCTGGGTTCCCTATTGTTCACACACTGAGTTGGCTGGCCTCCCAGGGTTGCTGCTGGCTGCTAGGCCCCCTAATAGGTTCTTCATGTGCCTTGGCTTTCCTCGCTCGTCTTGGTCTGGCCTGTGCTTGGAGCTGCCTGCTTTAGTGAGCCAGACAACACAAGGAATTTTGCAGAGAGGACAGTGGGAGAAAATCAGATAAAGAATTGTTTCGGGAAAAGTCCAGAAAACTTAAAGGGGAAGCATCGACATGACTTTATGAAAGAGAGTGAACAGGCCACGTTGGCGTACATAACCGGTTACAATCCTCTGTGTGTATGTGTGTGTGTATTGTCTATTTCTGTATTTCACACACAGATCAACTTATAACATTGTTAGTTTGTCAGTGTTACAGCAGCTGCAATCAAGTGCGTCTGTGTGATTATCTTCCACCTCCATTCAAAAGCCCATTGTTCCGCGTCTCATAAAATATTCATATCCATGCTTACACCCCTCATTTGAAGGGTTACACTTGATCAGTAAGACACAAGATTAACTGAACATCTTGTGCTGTGTGTAAAACACAATTTAATTGCTCTTGCAACACTGAATTCCTCATTTTATAACGGCCCCTGTATGTCAATGTGGGTTTTTGATTGTGAGAACCTGTGTATGACTTCCCCAGGACATGATTGCTGTCTGATTGGGTAATAATCAAACGGCTTGTTTGAATGAGTTTTGCGTTCAGGATGAGAACACATATGAGGAACTTTTAGAGTTGTTGCAGGAACCTGTGGCCGCACAAAGAGGAACTTAAAGAAGCGTTAAACAGTCGCTCCAGTAGTGTAGTTGCACCTGTTAAGGCGGGACAACTTTTACTGTTATCAGTCTTATTGGTACACACAGTTTGGTGATGTCACTCATTTTCCATCATAGCTCCACCTGACTTGAGATCTAATCAGCCAGAGTAACTGAAAACACTGATGTGGGAGTGCAGGGCCTTAAAGTAGGTTGACAGTAATTAATGATCTGTGGCACAGAGGTATAGCACGCCTGGCATGTACTGATGGCTTACACTTGTTAAGTGATTATTTCACAACACACCTGTCTGCCCTAAATATCCTGCATGTGCTTGACTCCTTCATATGACGATATCAAGTACCAATTTGTGTCTTAGGCTGGCATTACAGTGCTTTACCTGCTCGGTCGACAACAGCGAGGTTATTTAACAGACGTGTAATTAGTTTATTTTTAGCGACAGACACCTGTAATTTGTCAAATTACGCCATTAACTTGTTTTGTTTTCCGGCTGTCAGCAAACAGTTGCTTATTTGCAGATCTCGTAGACACAGAGCAGCCAAAGAATTCATATGGGGTTGTATATCCACCTGATGAATTCAAATCCAAAATTCTCTTTTCTTTTAGCTCTGTTTTGGTCTTGGAAATATCTACCACTTTAGCAGCCAGATGCACCACTGTGTTCACCAGCTTGTTGCTGTCAGCGTCTAACTGCTGTTGGCACTCGGCAAGTACAGTTGTTTAAAACAGCAAAGTCAGATTACCAACACTGGAGAATAAAAAACAATAATTTAATAATAATGATAATAATAAGTGGTAATTCTCTGGTTTGTTTTGTTGTTTTATGAACGTGATAATATCATGGAAAACTTTACCGGTGACATACTATACTAGATGGTACTCGGCATGTGGTTCTGAAAGTGCCAAAAAAGTATATTTGAAACACTCAGCAGTGATGTTTCTTTCCAGAAATCATGACCTGGTTACTCAAGATAATCCGCAGACCTTGTTGTGAGCAGTTTCATGTAGGAACTATTTTCTTTTACTGATCTACAGCCACCAACTGTATCAACACAGAGAAGGAAGTGTGCATCTACTCAAGGACAAGAGGCTGTTGCTTGTGACAGTGCAATATGTATAGATTGATGATATCCGCCTCGGCTGAGCTGTAACATTAGCTAGCTAGCTTCGCAAAGTGATTTGGTCAGGGTGTAGTTCAGTAAAACGAAAACAGTCAACACATTTTCACTCCGACCTCGTCACATATTGACGTTTGGCTATGGACCTTCCACATCCATATGCGACATGCAAGGTACCCTGGGTGCATTGGTTGTTGACGTTCTGGGACGCCATGTCAAGTTCTGCCTGTTACATGCATTGTCTTCTTTCAAAAAACACTTATGGTTTCACAGGAAATTTACTGTTTACATACAGTCTCTTTCAAAATAAACACACTTTGTCGGTACAGCACTGCGAATTGACGTTTTTTTTTTCGTCCAACAAGTAATGCACGTGGTTGGGTTTAGGCAACAAGAACACATTGTTAGGTTTGGGAAAAAAAGAACAGGGTTTGGCTTTAGAATCTTATGGAACAAGAACAGCGCTCTCCTGGGTGAAAGTCGGTGTGTGTTTGACCTATCCACCATCCCTCCCGCCTGCCCTACTCGAACTTTTGCCGCCTTAACTTTTGTTCTTGTCCCGCCACGTTTACCTCTGATGCCATCAAGCCAACGTTAAAGGACGTCTTTTTTCCCCAGTGTCTGACAACGCAAGTCACTGCTCAAGCACCAGATTTCAATGACTTCGGAGTGAGACTGGATTGAAATAGTTCCCACATGAAACTGCTCACAACAACGACGGTGGATTATCTTGAGTCATGACTTCTGAAAAGAGACATTACTGTTGAGTTTTCCAGATGCATTTTTTGGTGCTTCGGGCACCACAAGCTGAGTGCCATCTAGTTCCATTATATTGGAGAGAAGGCAGACATTTTTACAGTCGATATCTCCAACAATCGGCAAGTCACACCAAAACAATCTAGATGAATAAATAGCACCACAGATAAGCGGGAAAATATCTGTTTTTGGTTTGGGGGTGAGCTGTCCCTTTAACACAGTCTAAAAGTCAACAAACTGACTCAGTGTTGTCAGCTACACACCATTAAGCTAAAGTTAACCAATACTTAGCCATACTTGGCCATATACCCAGACTCTAGCTCACAAGATGTGATGAACAGATTGAGCTTTCCTCTGTCTGTAGTCAGCAACTACTCTACCTAGTGTCCATAGTCACACCCTGCTTTCTTTTATTATAACTTGTCAGCACATTTTCTGTGGAGGAATCCTTTGTAAAGTCCTTTTTGACAGTTTGCACTATGTTGCATACTTTTTTGATCACAGTCATTCCACAGAAAGCAGCACATTATTCATCTAAAGCAGAGTACCAGCTGAGTGCAGTGAAATCAGCACAGAGTCAGTGATGTTGGGAGATGACAGTGAGCTTGAAATCCTGCTGATCCAACACTTTCCTCCCCAAAAACAAAAACATGTCTGTTGCTAAACACGACCAGTGAACACCCCCCCTCCCCAGAGTCTGCCTGTGAGTAAGAAGGGGAGTAAAAGAGCTGAAGTGAGAGAGAGAGAGAGAGAGAGAGAGAGAGAGAGAGAGAGACAGGTGGTCGGGCCGGTCTTTTCCTTGCCCTCCGCTCCTTTTTGAACTTTTCTTTCATTCTTCCAGTTCATTCTGTGCTTCTTTCCATAGCGCTAGTGACAAGGCGCTCCATTCACTGCCTCATTCTTCCACCCCTCCCTCCTCCCTCCATCTCCCTCACACACCCCGACCCCATCCCCTCCCTCTCGGCTCCTTTGTCTAGCTCGCGGGGGCCTGCTTTAGCTGCTATTCACCAGCCAGACGGACCGCCATTGACTGGACCCCCCCTCAGTCCTCCCCCCCTCAACATCCCTCCCTCCAACAAACACCCTCACACACACATATGCACACAGCAACCTGGCCATTCCCCACCCTACGCCCTGTATTAGGCAGCTGCTATGCTAATAGGGAGGAAGGGATGGATGGAGGGAGGGAGGGATGAGGAGGAGAGACAGAGCAGCCAGCCTATAGTGAAGGGACAGAGGGAGGGAGAGCAGGGAGAGTGACCCCGCTCCTCCATCTCCATAGCCATGCCAGAGCAGCAGCTCGCCTCCTGTTACACAAAGGGAGTCCCCCGGCCCTCCTCCTCCCCCCCTCCCCCCCCCTCCTTCCACCCCTCTGTTCCCCTCTTTCTCATTCAAATCCATTTTATACCCCAGTGGTAAAGGGAGCTGTAAGTGCAGTATGTAAAGTAACCTTACTCCTGCCCTGCGGGCGTAACCATTCAGGGCTCAATACACAGAGAACAGCCTGTGTGTGTGTGTGTGTGTGTGTGTGTGTGTGTGTGTGCGTGTCCATTCCCTTGCTTTGTTTAGGACTGCAGCCCATACCTACACACACACACACACACACACACGCACTGACACCTGTCCTTGTGTCGAGTTGCATCTCCCTTCATAGTCAAACAGTGCTGGGCTCACTACAGGCATGCAGTCTTCACACACTAACTCACACCAATCATTGCTCAGTGTTGAGAAATTTATACTTAAGTAAACTCAGTTGCCAATTTATTAGGTACACCTAGCAAAAAATCAGTCTCAATAGCCCTACAATAATAGCTATCTTAAGTTATTATGTTCAGTTCAACTGTTTCAGAGGTGTTCATTCAACTTCATTATCATTTCTGAGGATGTAGTTTGACTTGAAATGTGTTAATATTTTGTTCTCTACATTTATATCAATGGCATTCGGCTTAAATATTAGAAGTGAATGGACTAATGCAACATATTATGGCATTTAAATAAACTTATTTGAGATGCTTGTCCCTAGATTGAGTTTAAAATGCGTAATACTAGGTCAGCAGTGCAATAAAAACATGCAATAATACAATAAAATGAAATTCATATTAAAAAATGCACCACTAAATTTGATACAACCTTCTAAAAAACACGATCTGTGGAGGGATCAGACATGGATGTTGCTTTTTAAATCACAGTGAAAATGATGCTTAAAGGGTTGTAAATACATTTTATCAATATTCCTTATATTTCTCATATGTTTTACATTTCTTATTTTCTTATGCATGTAAACCAATTCTAATGTGATGAATTTGGAAAGTCAGGATCAATAAGATGCTATATTTGAGCTTATAGTTGTTGGCCTGATTGTAATTCATCGCCCAAGGCTGTGTGTTGGCATGTTTGTGTCAGCAGGTTTTTTCTCTGGTAGCATGTGTACACATCTCTTTTGGTGTGTTTTGGGGAGGAGGAGGGTGGGGGGGTGTTGGCAGGAAGGCATTTTCTCTCTCTCTCTCTCTCTCTCTCTCTCTCTCTCTCTCTGTCCCTCCTGTTCTGTTATTTACCCCTGTGCAGTGTGACCCTGTGCCCCATCAGGGAGGCACGTCCCATTTGACATCTGCCTGTTTGCAGGGGGGAGGGAGGGAGGGGATACAAGGGGTGGGATGCCCATATGGAGCTTCCACCTCCCCACAACCCCCCCACCCCACCCGACCCAGCCTTCCCCCGTCCCTAACACACACACACACACACACACACACACAACTCCAACACTACATCTCCTGCTGCCTGCACCCTTTGTTCCTCTGTGTGTGTGTCATGCCATTCCAACACACAGACCTGCTGATAGATAGATAGATAGATAGATAGATAGATAGATAGATAGATAGATAGATAGCAGTAAACAACTGTTTGATATGTAAAGATACAGTGGAGTATGACGTTAAACTCCCTTCGTGTGTGTTGTTATTCAAGTTTCTCTGTTGTGTCTTTTAGTCGACAATCCGGTGGCTCGTGCATGTGAATCTCGTGTGTATCCGAATGGCTAGCTAATCGCCGCAGCTCTGCATTGCACTCATACAACAGTTACCACTGATTTTGGGATGGCACCATTGTTGAAGTGTAGCACCCATCCTCTGGTTGAGGTTGTTAGCACTGTTAGCTGCTAGCCACCAGCTTAGCCACCTCCATGATGAGAGCTGTGTGCAGACAACCTCTGAATCACACGCCGTTTCCTCATATGAACAGGTCTGGATCTACTGGAAATACTCCATTGGGTTTGGGTACAAGGTGGGAACTGGATAGAGCGTGCAGGAGCCAGGACATGAGGTGGATTACAACGCGGTCATGTAGCCAGTTCATAATTTCGTCATAAACAATAGAGTCTCTTGCTGTTTCTTGAATTTGTCAGATGATTTCAACCTTGGCCCTTACCGACGAAGGTTCCCAAATATTGTCACCTCTCCAATTAGACATTTTTGTTACTCTTTGTGTAAATGACCCTCCTTTCTTCCAGTTTTGCGAAGTCTGTATAATAGAAACATCATCAACACGCCCGCTTGCTTGCTGAGAATTCTCTGTACAGTTACCTGCTCTATTCACACATGTGCTCAGTTGGACTTAACTTGGACTTTGTACTAGGAAGCTGGCAGGGTGAAGTCTGTTTCATGTCCAATCCAGCTTATTTGGACATTTGCATTCTCACGTGCAGCTCCTCCAGTTAATGTCTAGATAATATTAGCACATGTGAAAGGCTATAGATTCACTCCAGTTATTGTATAGCACTTCTTTGAAACCGAGTCTCTGTATTGAAACTCTTCTTAGTTTGTGTTTAAGATTATTTTCTACGAGTTTAAAGTCCTTTGTAGCTGTGTACATAATGTCATGTGTGTCATCCACACCTAAATCCTGCTGTCCTTATGTGTTGCATGATAGGGTGTACCAATTACCCTGTATGGATTATCCTCCTACACAATGATTCAGTGTGCTGTGTGTACAATGAGCAGGCTGGCCGCAGGGCTGGATCTAGGCTAACGAGCTCGGTGGAGTTTAAATGGCCCAGTGTAACACTGACAAAAAACTGTCGGTGATACCGCACTCTGTGACAGCACGTTCTCTGTCAGGGCCGGCTGCCTTTGTCTGACAGGCTGTTTATGATAATACCTCTTGTTAAAGAGCTTACAGTGAATTAGGTTGTTAATACATATTGTGACACAGCTGTTACAGCTATTTTTTCTATTACAGGGAAGAAAATGAGGCTTAAATGGCTTTGGAGATTAATCTCTGTGTGCATCGGCTGAATTGCTGCATTCTGGCTCGGTGATTGAGAGCGCATCCCACCCTATATTTAGGTCAGGTGCAGGTGAACAGCAAGTGAAGAGAGGGGGGAAGTAGAGTATGTGCTGACTGGAATAGCATCCAAACATTACAGGACTGAAAACAGGCAACATTATGACCCTACCATGTTATGACAAAGAGCAAAGTGCATATAGGCATAAAACTGATTACTCTTACAGTAAGACCAGTGCCGTAACGGAAACACGTGAGGCCCCCCCACAGCTGACCCGAGTGAACACAATTTGCTTCAGTGCATCAGACACCCAAAATAAACTGTACAGGTCTCTAAGCATTAACAGCAAGACATTGCACACATTGCTGCTGGACCTTAAAGGGGAACTACACCCATTTTTAAGATGCACATGTTACTCCTATGGTTCTAGGACAGATTGAAAATATGAGAACATGAACAACTCTCCTCTGAATCCAAAAGCAAGAGTGCTAAAACTCAAATTTGTGATGTCATCAAGTATAAAGTCTGACACTGCTCCATAAGGCCCAGACACCAAACTGACATCAAAGAACTAGTGGTGATGAACGCCCACTGTTGCATCGCCTCACGTTGTCTGTGTCTTGGCTGAAAGTTGCACCTAAACACACCACAGAGACTACAGCCATCTTTGTGAATGGGTCAACAGAGGTTTTCATCCTCTGAAGGTCCAGACAAACCAAACTGACATCAAGGAACTAGTAGTGACGAAGGCCAACTGTTGCGCTGCCTCATGTTGCCTGTGCCTCGGCCAGAAAGTTACTCTTGAACACGCCGCAAGGACTGCAGCTGACGGCCAACTAGCATGTACGTTCTGCGCCTGCATGAGAGGAAATAACTCTCCGTGCCAACAGATGGTGGTAGTCTGTAGTCATCAGTAAAAAAGGGGAAACTGGAAGACCTTTAGGACGGATTCAAGATGCTAGTTAGCTAGTTAGTACATTAGCAACACAACATGATGTTGAAAGAACAAAGGGTAGTATTTCCTGTGCACTAGCGAACAATGACAAAAACAATTACAAAGCATTTCTGCGCAAACAGTCTTACCTCATATTACAAGTTTGTTTTGATCTCACATCTTCTTGACTCAAGTCATTTGTTTGCTTTCTTTACTTGCATTTCTCCTCTTGTGCACTGAGCTGAACTGCCAATCAGAGTGATTTCATAAATTGACGAGCACTGTTGTCTCCTGCGCCGATTCAACATGCTGAATTGGCCAAAAAAAAGCTGACATGGTCTGACAAGGGCCTACTAGTGCCGACAGTGCGGGACATACCGCAAAAACTAGGCTAACAGACGCTCACCAACAGCACAACATTGACTGATGGCTGACTGTTGGCTTGTTGTGTCAGGGCCCTAACAGTAAGATGTTGCACATGGACCTTAACCACTACATTGATGTGTATATTCTGTACTCTGGCTACAGTCTCACCTCAATGTGCAAACAGACAACGAGACAACATTTATAGATTGTATATTTTTTACAAAATTCTCCCAGTATACCAGTCAGCAGTTAGTGACATAAGAAGTTTTTAAACAGTATGACAACATGATTTAATGACTCAAGACTTGAATGAAGGCATTTTGCTCTTTAAGAAATCGTTGCTGAACTGAACTTACTGTAAAGCACAAACTTTTTAAAGCAACAAGTAACATTGTTTTCCATTGCCTTCCTGTCAGCTACGATACGTGTGTATTTACCCACCTTCATCAGTATATAAAGAAAGGACAGGCTCCATTTGTGCTTGCATATTAACTCTTAACCTACACTGCAACAGTTGTCGTTCTTTATTGAGAGTCATCCTATCCATACATAGACTTAAAACAGCAGGACGTACAGCTGTTTAACTCCATTATAAATGATGTAAAACACATCCTATGTATGATTTTTCTGTGAGTGAACTCCTAGGTTCAGCTGTAATGATGGAATATTTAACAGTATTATTATTATTATTATTAAACTGACACTTGACACATTTCTAGACTGTCAAGAGTCAGCGCGGTGTGTTATTTTTGCAATTAGCATATGCAATCATTCATATACATTTATAAATATGTATGGATGTGTATGTGCGTATGTCTGTGTGTGTGTGTGTGTGTGTGTGTGTGCGCGAGCATGTGTGTATACATGTGTGTCAGGGAGTAATTATGGAGAATAAAGGCCTGGTTGTACAGAGTGAAACTGTGGGTTTTGAAGTGAGATGGAAGATGCTTTTCTGTTTGGCTGAGCAGACTCAATGGTCCCATTCAGCCAGCCCCCTTACTGCCCATTGTCCTCCCACCACCAGCCCCTCCACACACACACACACACACACGGCTGTAGGGAATTGGAGTGGAGGCCTGGAGGAGAAAGAGGGATGGAGTGAGCTCCTGCTGAATCTGAGAGCTGTTGGGGGTTGAAGTGAGGAGGAGAGGGGAGGAAAGCTGCGCTGTGTGGAGGACAGGGATGAAAACGAAATTGTGACCCCCAGGTATCTCTTCCAATAAAGGTTTAAGACTTAAGTTGGTGTAATTATGCTGCAAGAACGTCATGTTTTTAAGAGTGGTGTTATTGCAAATGCTTCAAATGTTTTGGCGCTGTGATAAATGACTCAGTGGTGGTATTTAGACCTTTTACTCCGGTAAAAGAAGCAACAGCATGGTGTAGCAAAACTCGCTGGATCATTAAAGGTATGTATGTATTCAAAATTTGACTTAAGTAAAAGTTAAAGGAATGTAGTAGAGTAACAAGTACAATATTTTCCCAGGAAGTGTAGCAGAGTAACATAAAATGGAAACATTCAAGTACAATTATCTCCTTATTTTACTCGATTACTTCAGTTACATTCCCCCACTCTCTGTCTGTCACATCTGTGTGTGACAGCTTTTTTTGGCGCATGTTAATGTCCGGCTTTTCACAGTTTTCTCAGGTCACAACAACACATGTCACCATCTAATGCCCTAAGTTAGACCCCCTTGTCCAGCAGTTAACCAGCTCCACACGGCAGAAAAAACCCTCACACAATAGTCTGTATACGAACACATAGTGGCCACACAATGGTCTGGCTACGGGTATGAGGAACTCACACTCGTCGGGGGTTAATGATCGTCGGCCATTGGTTTGGAGCCCATTAGGCCATTGATCTGGCTGCGTCTTTTATGCCACCTGGGGAAAGGAATGCACTGGGGTCTTCTATTGTGTCTGTCTGCGAGTGTCACCGAGTGGTCATATAGCCTCTGTGTTTGTGTGAGTGTGTGTGTGTGTGTGTCAAAGAGAGGTCAATCAAAGCAGAATGGACTAGAGTGTCACACACTGTGCAGAGACAGTGGAGGGTTAAATATTCTTGAGGTCAGCTGGTCAAGGGTCATTTGCTCTGGGTTGATTTGAAAGCAGAAAAATGACGTGTAAACAGTTATGAACTCACACTGACTGTACGTGAACACTTTCTGATATTATAACTCAACATGACACACACTCAAACACCACTGCACAGTGTCCCAAACGCGAGGGAGGTAGATAAATGATAATGCAGAGCTCAGCACCTTTGGCGACTACGTGAGGAGCATACATACACGCCGCACACACAAAGGGAAGAAAGGAGCTTCATTCATAGCTGCTTCTATTAGTTGGCTGAATTTATCACCTCTTCTTATAAAACATCCCTCTTTAAAAACAATCAAACTTCTCCACGGGTGGAAACCAACTAATTACAAGCACTCTTGTTCGTTTAATTGAACAGCTTTTTCATGCACTTCTTTTTTTCTTAAATCAGTAACTCTGTATTCACTGAAGTAGAGTTTGGATTAGGCAGACGACTAAGGCATACATTAGTTGTAAAGTTGTAAATAGCTTTATTAATAGTTAATGAGTCATTTCTTAATGCTAATGGATAAATAATATGCAATTCATTAGAACAGATGTCTTTTTATTAATGGCTTTCAATCAATACATCATGTATGAAGTTATATTAGTAAGTTATTAAAGGTTCATGGTATTTCTCGAAAGTCTAATGTTTATTTTGTTTATTTATTTTTACGTTGTTTCTTATTTAGGAGAATTGCAGTTTTGAATCATTACCCCAACTGTCCATATGTAGTTTCATATACCCGTCCCATGGATATTCAGGGGAATCTTTCCTCCTTTTAAATCATTGTAACATCGCGCTAACAGCAACAATCACTTCTGAGGAGACAACTGGCAGTTGTGGAGATATGTAAAATCAGCAAACTTGTTTATTTCTGTTGTAATTTCCAGCTGTAACTGTAACATTTAAAGATATACAACTAAACACCAGTGGTCCAACCCTATGTGACTTTTCTGCTTGTGTTGCTTTGCTAGCGTCTTTGATAAACTTAATCTTCTGGCACTGAAACTCAGCAATATCAGTGTGACTGTATGCTAAATTTGGAAAAAATTTGCTGTTTTACCTCACTCACTTACTGGTCAAGGCAGCAGTAGACCAGCACCTCCCATGTTCCACAAAGTCAAGTCAATTTTATAAATATAGCACATTTCATACGACAAGCATAAATTCAATGTGCTTAAGATACATCATACATGACTCACATAAAACATCATGTAAGATAATCAAGTATTTCGTATATAAAAACAAGAAGGAAATGTTTGAAACAAACAAAATAAGAAGGTACTTTTATTATCATTATTATTATATTATATAAAAAGGGGAGATGATAACAATAATGATACTAATTCCATAAAAATACACTGAAAAAACTAACTAAAAGCTTGCGAAGAATAGATAAGTTTTAGTGTGCTTTCAAAAGGGAACACTGTTGTAGCAGACCGTAGTTCAAGTGGAGGAGAATTCCAGATCCAAGTAAAATAATTGTTTTTGTCAATGGACACTGGTGGCTTTGAGATTCAGTTCCCCGTTGGAGAAAGCTGTCTGACATCAAGGTAAAGCCGTGAAAATATTCTAAATATAGCATACACTTAGACTGATATTGATTTTTTTAAGTGGGACTTTTTTGTGGTGGCTAGGAACTAACCAACTGAGGCAGCATTTGCCCGGGGCTGCTTCATTACACGTGACATCGGGGTTTTCTACTCAAAAGTTATTGTGAACCAACATTGTGATTCGGTCTAATAATTATATTTGTCAGGTATACACAGCATTTACTGCTGACCACATATGCATCACTGGACCACTCAACTAGGCAACATTATTTTACACAGCAAGACAATTTTACATTTGACTGACTTGAGAGGGTTTGACATGACATTTACACTTAAATTTCAGTTATTGATTTACTTACAATCACGTCAAAGAGCAGCCTTTGGAGAGATAGACTAATATTTTTAAGTTTGACCATTTGACACTGAAAATGACAAATATACTGTAAACACACTGAATGATGTAAGTATAGAATTTAACTAATGATGTTTAGCTAAATGATGAGCCAGCATATATTTATATTTAACAGAAACTAATATTCTAATGGGGTCAGTTTTGACCAACAATCTATTATTGGTCCAATTTTGTTTTCACTTTACATGCTTTCATTGGATGCATTAACAGTCATTTCAATGGAGTATCCTGTTATGCTGATGATACCCAAATCTACCTGTCCTTTAAGCCAGATACTGTTAACTGTTTGAGCACTTTAATGGAGTGCTTCACTGCTATTAAGAGATGGATGAGAAACTCAGACAAGACAGAAGTAATCATCTTTGGCCCTGATCACTTAGCAAGGAAATTACCATCTTTTATTGGTCCTCTGGCAACTAATTTAGGCATCACTTTTGATTCTCAATTGGACTTTGAACTACATGTCAATAATCTCATTAAATCCTGCTACTTCCACCTAAGAAATATTATCAAATTCAAATCAGCTGTGTCTTTTTCTGAAAAGCTTATCAGTGCAGCTTAGTAATGCACTGTTTACGTGCCTCAGTAAATCTTCAGTATCTCAGCTTCAGCTAGTACAGAATGCTGCAGGTCATGCTTTAACTGAGACAAATCATAGGTCACATATCACCCCAATTCTAGCCTCTCTCCATTGGTTGCCAGTTAACTTCAAGAGAGTCTTTTAATAACTTTTTAAAGCTCAATGTGGTTTAGCCACCAGTTATATAGCTGAGCTTCTGACTACCGATGCTCCAAGTCGTGAAATGAGATCCTCAAGCCTACCCTCACTAGTCGTCCCTAGAGCTTAATATTTCTGTTACTATTATGCTGTTTTTTTTACACAATCAGGAGGATATGCCATTTTTATTTTATCTCCTGTCACTCATTAAGTTATTTATTAGAAAAAGGTGTTGGGTCAACTTTAGAGAGCAGTGTTGACAAGCAAATAGATTATTTGATAGAATATATTCACTTTGATGAGGCTACGGTCTTTAAAACAAATATTTTTGTACTTTTCCTTGACTAGTTTTTAACACAAGCAGTCTTACTTACACTTGAGTAATGTTTAAGTAAAGTAATTAAGGTTTTCTTTCTCTCTTTCCATGACTGAGCGTCTTTGCAAATCTTCCTGGATTCTGTCCTTTTTAGAGGAAACATCTGTTGGATCTCAGACTTAGTGAAAGCACTCAGATGACACAGCTGGGGTTTAGGGGAGGGGGTTAGCGGGGTCTTTAAACGTTGGGGGCTGCCAGTTGGTTGGCCATGTAATCAGAGTTGAACTTGAAGAAGGAAAGAAAGTGATGTCCAACACAAGATGAGAGAGATTTGTGCGTGTGTGTGTGTGTGTGTGTGGAGGGGGGTCCTCTGTCAGCAGGACAAAAGACAGTGGCAGCAGCAGCAGCTGACCAGAGAATCCCTTCGCCTTTTGTCATCCTGTATAATGACGTCTCCACCACACACACTGTGTCTCTCCCTTTCCCTCCCTCCCTCTTCACCCCATCACTACTCATCCCTCCTCCCTCTCTGCCTGATTTGGCATCAAGGGACTTCTGCGTGTTCTCTTTCTTTCTTTCTCTCTTTCCTGGCATCTATTTACTCCCCTCTCTCTTCTTTCAACCCAAACTCCCCTGTAGACTTCTACGTCTTCCTCTGTCCATTCTGCACTTCAGAGCCACATGTTCTCTCTATATATTATCTGCTGTGTGCATGTGTCTGTGTTTGTGCAAGTATCTGGGTTTGTATATGTGTTTTCCAGCCTTTGCTCCTAAAGAATGTAACCTCTGAGACAACTCTCCAAACTCAGCAAATATCTCCACTACAGGCCATATGTTAACTGTGTGTACATCTAGCTCCCATCTGTGTGCAACCTGCATGTACTGATGTCTATTTCACTTTGCTCAGCGTGTCTGGATCTTCACTCTATTTGTAGGTTTAACAGTGTTTTTGCATGTCAGATTTTCTTAGATCTGTTTCTGGGTTGGTGGAGGAATTGAATATGTATGTTTGTTTAGTGTATAATAACCTGAAAATAAAAAAAATTGTGGGTTCCTTACCTCAGAATGAGCTGTTTTTATCTACATAAGGAGCAGGTCCTCGCCCACAGACTGAACCATGTTACTATATGGTAGCCCATAACAGACAAACCAAACACTGACTCTAGATAGGGCCATTCGTTTTCTGGGATTCTTGTGTTTTTGCATTAGCCACCATTAGTAGCCCCTTGGTGATGAGCCCCTAACTGACAGGACAGACACAGCATGGAAGAGGCAGAGAGAGAGATGATATGCAGCAAAGGGCCATCGGCTGGAACCAAACCCACGGCCACCGTGGCAAGGATACAGCCCCGGCACAAGGCAAGTCAGTTGGCTCCCCAGAAAAAGTAATTTCTAAAGTGAAGCTGCTTTTGTCAGTGTTTTAAGGGATTTAAAGCCCGGGATCTATTCATTTTGGAGAGGGAGAGCCCTCTGTGGTAAAATCGTCCTGAACAGTGAACACTGAAGGAATTCTAACCGGGAGTTCACACTCGGCACATGGGAGACATTTCAGCAGGTTGCAGTCTGCAATCCTCATCACCATGCCACCAGATCCAACACCCTACTCCTTTAAAGTATCAACAATAAAAGTACTTATTATGCAGACAAATGGCCCATAGGACAGACCATTATGTATATATTTCACTATTATACTGTCAATACTAATGCAGTTACTTATATGCAGCTTTTTAATAATGCAGCTGGTTGAACTGGAGCCAGTCTGAACTGCAGCGTTAATGATCCTCTAAAGGATCACAATGTTGTGAGATGATTTATGGGGGAGGAAAGAAGATAAATGACAAAGTTTTGCTACACAAGTGTGTATTCATTTCTATATAGTCTTCGCTTTTAAAGCCTAGTCCCAATTAGACACCCAGTCCCTTTTACTGGCCCATTGTGGCTACACATTTTGACAAATAAATAAAATCAATAAGACGCCTGGTCTGGTTGCCAAGTTGTTCATTTCTATAGAAGTTCTTTGGATCTATAGAACCAGGTTTTTGTGTAAACCTTTGTTAGTATGGAGATGCTACATTTTGTTAGCTCAGTTAGATTCTCCATTTTTGGTGGAAAATAGCAACTCATGGAGATCTGAAATATGACAAACATGTGCCATCAAACTGCACTTCATTAGTAAATGTCGAGTAGATGTACTTGGTTAAAAATACTTATCCAGAAAGAAAAATTCCCACACTCATTCTTTTTATATGTCTGGCTGCTGAGACAAGCAGTTTCAGGATGTTGGCAGTGTGGACCCTGAGCAGGTGTTAAAGGACTGCTGAAGGCCTGGCTGAGGGTGAAGCATGCTCACTACAGCATAGTGGACAATCTGGAAGTCTTCAGCTTTGTATGGACAGTATAGGGGGAGTACTGAGATGTGGTTTTATCCTTCTAACTGTCTTGAATTTAGGCCTGTCACGCTAATTATGTGTCAGCAAAAAGGATCAAGGTCATGTCTGTATATTGTACAATATTGCTGTGTGTTTACATAAGAAAGTCACCAAAAACTTTAGCCAACACGATGTCAGAATAAATAGCAGGGTTTTCCCTATCATTATAAGTCTTGGATGCAACTGAATTAACAGATAATATTATTCATCGCCACTATTTCTGTGAGAATATATCGTCCAACAAAAGTAGTTTTCATGACAGGCCTTCTTGGATGTTCCTTCCTCGAACTTATAACCCAATTCATGTTCATTAGAAGTTTTGTATCTTACTTAGAACACTTTGAGGGTGCTGACTCATACAGCACAGTGTAGACTGCGTGACTGACTGAATCCTGTGTAATTAAATGAAGTCATTCTGTTTTATTTCGATGGTCAGCAAATACAAGCTGGCAAATAAATAGGAAGACAGACAGAGCTGATGTGAGGAACCAGCTGAAGCGCGGCGGGAACTTTCCTGTCAAACATGCGGTTAGCTCAGCCCGTCTATGCAAAGTTCTCTGCACTTGAAGTTATCGCTTCCTCTCTCTCTTCATGGGAACTGGCTCACAGTTTTTCCCCCCTCTCTCTCTCTCTCTCTCTCTCTCTCTCTCTCTCTGCAAAGCAAACTGATGTGTCAAAGTGTGTCAATACAGTCTCTCAGTGAATGTGTGTGTGCTGAGAACAAGAGAAGTATGTGCTTCTGGTGAACTGTGTGTGTATACATGTGTGTGTGTGTGTGTTTGTGCGTGTTTGGTCGCTCTCCTCCAGCCAGCACCAGGTGATATGGCCTGGCACGGAAGGTCACCGCTGTGATGTCACTTCCCCTTCCTCTCCGGATATTCCCAGCATTCTACTGCCAGCAGCCGGGAACTCTGGGAACTAAGAGCAGGAAGCCTGGCTCCTTCGCAGGAGAGAAAGAGAGGGAGAGTAGTGGTGAGGTTATCTGGTTATTTAGCAGCATTGAATGACTCACTTTCTGTAAACAAAACAAACATGAGCAGCAGGGAGAGAGTTAACATGGAAGTGCACCAGCTAATAACACAGGAATGAGGGTGGTGCTGCTGCTGTGCACTGATTCACTGTATACATGTACTTAATGCATACAGCAACCTGCTGCAATATTAATTCCAGCATCCTTTTCACTATTATCTGTCTACAAATTTCATTGTGTTGTTTTCTTATAGATATATTTTCATATACATATTTATATCTGCACAAAGTAATCAAATGTTTATATTTTTAGCTGTATGTCTATTTCTGTGCAAGTACACTGAGAGTAACATAAAACAGAGTCAAATTCCTTCTATGTGCACACTTACTTGGCAAATTCAGCTGATAGTGGCTCTGTATTTGATTCAGATGGTGTTAAAGGCATATGGACCATCTGTAAATGGAGCAATATCGCCCCCTCCTGGCTACTATCACTCAATGAAAAACAGAAGGTGTGGAGATGACAGAACCCAAAAAAACCCTTATTATATTATTATGAAGAGGAGAAATTAATTTTAAAAAACAATGTGTTCATACAACTCAGATGAGTCTGTGTATTTCAGTGTTTGAAGTGGACTTGTGGAGTGGACTGCTTGTTGAGATGAAACAAAGCACAAATTTAAATCAATTTAAAAAAAACTATACAAAAAGATGTTTTGGCAGATATATAGATGAGGAATGGGTGTGTTAGAGGAGTGCATATTTATTTTGTAACACTGTTTTCTTGAAATAATATATGAGTTAAAAGAAGAAATGTAAGAAAGGGGTAGGGTTATATAGGTGTTACTTCTGCCTACTCCTTTTCGGACACTGTTTGTTTTATTTTGTTTTATTTTATTTTTTAGTTTGAAATAAAATAATTTATTATTATTATTATTTTAATAATGACAATAATAACACTAATAATATAATTAGTTCTGTAGATATGACCTTGCAAAATTGTTATTAAACCAAATAAGGCAATGTTTCATTTAAATAAATGATTTACTGTCCCAGAGGGAAATTATTTTCACTGCCAGTACACAGAAATATAGATATACACATAGCAACATACAGATATAGACAGTACACAAAATCCTCATGTATCCATCGACATATGATGAAGTCATTCATGGACAAATGTGCCAGTTTTTTTGCAACTCTAATAATAAGATGAATCCACAAAGACTTATTTGGGATTTGGGAAAGGGCCGTGCTGCGTAAAAAGTCAACACCAGACTGCCAACAGCAATCACAGTTACAGAGCATATGAAATCCTTTATGTCTAAACATGTTTCACAGCTGAGGTCTCTGAGACCGGAGACCCCAAACAGCAGCATTTTCTTTAGTGAATTTCAGACATGTGTCATCAATTCAAGTTTATTCTCAAATCAAATCAAGTCAGGCTTTAATTGTCATCTTACCAAACATACAACAGTAATGCAGGTAAAATGAAACAGTGTTTGCAGGGGGGGTCGCTCCAACACTAAATTATTAAATACTAATATCATAAAATAGACATAAAACCCTAACTATCAAGCAAAAATTTAAAGTCCAGTATGACACTCACACATCACACATCAGCAGTGACCATTTTCAAAAAAACTGACAATTGGCATTTGGCATTTAAAGTGACCATGTGCAGTGAGTATGTAAAAGGTGCAGTTTAACTGTTTAGCATCCTAACATCCTGTGTGAGGAAGCTGTTAAGCAGTCTACTGGTCCTAGATTTGCCTGATGGCAGAGGCCTGTTCTTTCTGAAAAGAAAAAGTACCTGGACAGAGGGTAGCGACACTCCCGTGATCCTCTCTGCTGTCCTCACTATCCTCTGACACACTGTAAGGCAGTATAAGCCCTGTGTGCTTCACATGAAAATAGACAGGATGAACATAAAACAGACAAGGCAATTCAATAAAAAAGGACATTTAAAACAGTTTAAAACACGGATTAACTTATTCATAAAATCATAAAGTTGTAAAATTATAAATCAAAACATCAAGTAAGATTTTAAAGAGGCAAAGAAAAGAGTTTCAGACCTATATCAGGAAGTCAGAGCTAGTATTTAAAGTATTAAAAGTAAGTAATCAATGCATTAAAAATGGCCCCTGTGGCTGTTTAACGTATATTAGGAGGCTACTCATGCAATAATGTATAATAAATAAAAACAAATCCTCAAATAGCCTTTTTGCAATAAGTGTTTAAAAGTTACTAAAATACTTGTTTGTATTAGTTAATTAGTTATTAGTTATTAATTAGTTAATTCTCTATCAATCGATTAATCGACTTCTCCTTTGAGCTCTAGTAATAAGCTGAAACGTCGAGAAAGAAGTAGAGCTGTCAGTATTTAATTTTAGTGACAGGCGTCAGCGTGTCACGTGGTCAACGTGTTTCCACGTGCTCTGAGCGTCACCTCTTAAACAGACGCAGCCGGGTTGCTTGGAGCAGTGTCTGTTGTTGTTGTTGTAGCCAACGTTATTTACAGCCGCGGTGCCTCCTATCCCCCAGTCGGCTCTGCTGACTTCTCAGACCGGTGATTAGCTTATAGACAACTCTGACAGACAGCTAACCACACACAGCAACACTGTTTGTGGTCCCCAAGACACAGCTAGCATTAGCTAGCGGACCCCATAGCAGCGGAGCTAGCAGGCTAGTTGCGTAGCAGTGATGGAGTGGCTGGGTAACGGAGCTCCAGTGTACAGCGATGAAGAGTCGAGCAGTGACCCAGCTTCAGCAGCTAACGGCTTCAGCGGTGTTTATCCTCACCAGCAGGTAATTAGCTCATAGCGGTCGGTTTGTTGGCGGAACATGTAGCTTTAGCTTCCTTGGCATCGCTGAGGTAACCTAACGGAATTAGAGGCATGCTAACTAGCTAACGTTAAACCTGTTTGGGGATCAGTGGAGTGAGTTCATGGCAACTTCCACAGCAACGCATGGGCTCGTGTGTGTTTCAGTAGTCTAACTAAACTTAAACTCTGTTGTCCAGTGTCCGCCTTCTGTTGTCATTATCTTATTAGCTAGCTAGCTAAGTTAACTATCATGTTTAGCCAATAACTCTTAGTGCACAACCTCAGTGTCCAGGCTGCATGCTGCATTCAATGCCTCATGTAAACTTCCAGCTTTCATCGAGTTAAAATAGATAGTCTAATTTAAGGCGTTGTTACTATAAAAAATAGATCACTTGCTGTGTCATCAGCCTGTCAGGACATGGCTGAAATCAACGCTTCAAAGTGATCATCCATATGTGGTATGGTAAGATAACAGGCCACAACAAGACATGAAGCAGCAGCAGCTCACTTTCCCTTTTCCCCCAGGTCCTCCCTCGATATTCTCAGACACTGACAGCTGTCTGCTGTCTGTGTTGGCTAGAACAGGGATTCAATTGTTTTGGCATCCATGAACAAAATGGAAACACGCCTTTATTTTTAGCCCTCTCTGCCCCACCCTGTGCCAATGGGAGCAAATGAGCCAATGGCTTTCATTTTGTGTGTGATTGAGAGTGAGGGGGCAGATTATAGGTGTCAGCTGTTGACTCAAGTCATCCTGTGGGAAAAATGTATTCAGACCGTATAGAAAACTTGGGGAGGGAAAAAAAGAGAAACTAAGGGGGGTGTTGCTAATGGGACCCCACCTTGTGGGTGCTTTTGCATGTTCAATCAAAACTTGGTGTTGACAGACAGTGTAGAAACAAATGATAGTACACTACCACAGGATTCTTGCATGTGCCCAATGTGTAAACGTTTTAATTAACTTTCAAGATGTGCACACTCTGCTAATAAAGTTTAGACCCTTTGTCCCCTTTGTAAAGGAAAGCATCCCTAAGATCTCAGACAGAGTAGTGTCAACTTTCCATCAGTCTAAATTTAAGGCCTTTTCACACCTGAAAATCTTTTTTTTTTTTTTTTTTTAAAAGATATTTTTTGTGCAGTTTTGCCTTTAATTGATAGGAAGGTTAAGAGAGAGAGGGGGGGAATGACATGCAGCAAAGGGCCACAGGCTGGAGTTGAACCCGGGCCACTGCGGCAACAGCCTTGTACATGGGGCGCCTGCTCTGTCCACTAAGCCACCGACGCCCCTCACACCTGAAAATCTAAGAGAAGATTCTTGTTTTTGTTACACTGTATACATTTGGTCTGGGTTGTTTTGGTTTCACATTGCAATTAAGCAAGTAAAATAAACTATTCAACTATACATGACATTACTGATTCCTTTGGTCATCACCTACATGAGCTGTGTCTCCCAATACTTGACACTGATTGATTTGTAGATGGGCTCTCCCATCATCTCCTATCCCCTCTTACTCATCCTCTTGGAAAATAATTGAAAATATTAGGAGTTTTTGAGATTTTTTTCCAGTGGACTCTTTATAAAGTAATTTCCTCCTCCTCCCATGTGCTATTGCAGCTCATTTTGTTATGTTCATTGACAAACTGAAACCTACGTTGGACATGTACTACTACTTGACAACGTAACTGCTAATTTCCCTTCTGCTCTGAAACCAACACCTGTCTGCTTTGAACACAGCCACCGCCACTCTCTCTGTCGCTTAACCACACACACGCCATACACTGATGCGCTACACTACTCGTTTCACTTGTGTTTGGATAGAAAGCCCGAATCATCCAAAAACTGTTCTCACATTGAAACGAAACGAACCATGGTCCGGTTTGAGCCAGACTGAGACCACCTCCTTTTGTCAGACCAATGTTCGGCTGTATGGTCCTCACCGTGGTCCTGGGGAGGTTTCACACCTGTAATTTGAGTTCGGATCAAACTGAAAAGTCAAAGTCTGGAACGATCAAGGTAGGTGCGAAAAGGCCTTTAACACCAAAGTGCTTTCGCCATCATGGCCCTGTGGAGGAGGAAATAGAAAGCAGCAGGTAATTTTTGAGATGTACCAAACACTGGAGTAGCTAGACAGGAAATGTATGATGCTCCAATTTGTACAAAGGGTTATATGTATGTAATAAATATGTATGTTGAAGATTTACTGTTATTTGACTTGAGTCTCTGACAGTATCTTGCCATTCTCTCATGTCCTCATCTCTTTTTCTTCCATCGCACCTCACACCAGTCGTCATCATCATTGCACCGTTGTGATTGTCCCATGGCGTCATTGTGCCAGAGCCAGCAGCGCTGTGTGAAGGCCTCCATCGTCTCCAGCTGGAGGCTGGCTGAGGCCCAGGACCAGCTATGCTCCCTAGGCGTCCACAGCTCCGAGTCCCTGGAGCAGGAACGTGCGCGGACTCTGGCCTGCCCCACCGAACTCACACACATTGAGGAGGAGTGGCGCCGCAAGGAGAGCATGCTGGGAAGTCAGGGACCCAGCCGCAGTCCTGTGCTTGGAGCTGTCGGAAGTTGGGACGTTTTTGATAAGGTAAGCAAACACTTTGGCTTTTTACTTAATTAAGTGAGCTATTGTGGTGAAAAATTAAAAGCAAACAAAATCATGACTGATGTCTGACCCTCTGTTATGAAATATTCCAAAAGACAAATTATATTGTGTTGATGTCTGTTAACATTATCTTATTCTTATTTGACTGTGTGTACCTAATGTCTACTGACCATATAATAAAGTTATCAGCAGTAGGTTAATGTTTTCTCTCTATTCCAGAGTATCATTAATGTCCAAAGTCAACCTGTGGAAATGGAGCAGGACAAATGCAAGACGTTTCTCCAGAAATATGACCAAGAGCTCAGGCATTTTGGTAAGTGAGGCACCATATCTGAAGTTTCTAATAAGAACTGTCCTGTCCTCAGACTAATGGTAAGTTAGTAACGTTAAATAAAATGTCATAATTTAGCTACTCGACTTGTTGCTTTAATATTGTTGCATGTTAAGACAAGACTTCTTCTCCAGTTTTAATGGTAGAGATCATATTTAGTTGTCATGTGCATAAATAAACGATTAAGTTTTATGCGGCAATTTCTTCTTCATACTTTAAACCCGACTGTGGTAGAAGAATGCAGGTCCCCTATGGTTTTCAACAAACCCCTGACCCTTGTTAGTTATAGAGTAGTCTGAGTGGGCGGAAGTTCGCTGCATAGATCAGCCTCTCATTGGGCGGAACGAGCCACCCGCTGAAGTCCCGCCCTACCACCTCCAGTTGTGTAGCAGTTTTCAACACGTCCTTTACTAACTTTTGCGGTGTTGGATCTTGCGGGGATGTAGCCATTTTTCTGCTATGGTTCGCGTCGTGTAGGTGATATTTTTGTGGGCGTGTTACACCAAAACCTGTTTCCACCCGGCAATATTTTTGCAAGCGCGCCGTTGCTGTGGCACCGCCCAGAACGATTGTGATTGGTGGAAAGAAATACAAGTAGCCGGGGCGTTTTTTTCTCCAATCTTAAAGTGAGAGTCGGCGCAGCCAGACCTTTCTTTTCTTGAGAAAGGTCTGGTGAGCGAGACTAGTTATAGAGTGGTTTCAGTTGCTGTTGATGTTTGTCAAAATTATCAGTACTTTAGTATGAATGTTTTTTGATAAAAGTGCCTCTAGCCAGCAGGACAGTTTGTACTGCATTTGAGTTGAACAGAAGAGTCCATGTCACAGTCCGTACTCTCAGCTTTTACCATAGCAGCAGTGTGACTTTCACAAAAACTGTAGAGTCATTATATTGAATTGCCTCTCTCAAAAAAGTGTCCATAAAAGCATAAAGTGTCTGTAGTTTAGGGAAGGAAATCAGTCTTAAAACATACAGACTGCTTTGAAACATTATGTGGACAAATGTAATATATGGGCTACATGTATGGGCTTTTCGTGTGGAAGAAGAAGTGCCAAGTTTGACCTCCCCTGTAGCCTCCCCTCAGTGTTCATGGTTTTTACCGGGAGCTGAGTTGTCCACAGAGGTCTCTTCTCCAAAATAAATGTGCTGGTGCTTAAAACCCCCCCAGAATAAAGCAGTCTCACGTTAAAAAAATCAGTCTTTTCTGCCACTGTTTGGCTCATTATGGAAGGGCTGCTGACTACGGTGGTCATTTGGCTCATTCTAAGGTAACAAGACAAAACAATTCTTACTCTCAGGTGATTTTCATGTCTCCAGATAACATGAACTGCTTTGTATCCGCTTGTCAGGTATGTTGCATAGATGGGACGACAGTCAGCGGTTCCTTGCAGAGAGGCCTCAGCTCATCTGCGAGGAAACGGCCAACTACTTAATTCTGTGGTGCATGAGACTACAACAAGAAGGGGTAACGTACTGAAAGAATCAGACTGGTGTTATTCTATCTTTTTATTACTAACAAAACCTCATAGTCTGTGTCATTAAAGCTGGATATAGTTTATGCCTCCGTGGCATAAAAGCCATCTTGTTGCAGCAGGTGGCATATTGCTACATCGTGATGAATGATGGCCAGTTTGGTTCCTCTCAGCTCGTCAAACTAGAAAAGCAGTGTAAACATGGAGCCACATGCCTGAGCATGTGCAATGACATTTGCAGACACTGAGAGAACATTTGTGGATAGTTTAGCTTAGACTTAGGTTATTTTCACAGCAGTGTAATCAGCATGGTGAGAAATTATGACCTGTCATAGTAGGAAAAGCACAGATGTTGCTAATAACTAATGATGGTTTTGTCCTATTTAAGCGTCCCAGTAAGCTGTGACAGTGAGGCAGCATGCAAAAAAAAAAAACAGGACCATGTAACTGAAGCTAAATACAGTTCATCCATCATTAAACATTCTCTTTTGTCACCAATTTTGGCTACTTTTTTGGTTATTGAAATTGGTCTTTGGTACTCAGGTGTCAGATATGTTTAGCTGTTCCTCTTTCTTTTAATGCCAGCTCAGAGGATTAGTTTCCAAATAAATTAATGGCCTCTTCTGCTTTGTTAGTCCCATATGTAGGTTGTAATTGTCAAAACCAATTTTAAACTAATGCAGTGTCACAGAATATAAAGATTTTGGAAGTCCAGATTTGACCATTGTGCTGTCATTTTTAGTGAGATTCTGACAAATAACATTCGCAGTGATGCCCCAATGAGTTTATATCACTCAGTAGCTGTAAACACACTTGCTATGCTATTAGAATTCAGTAATTACATAGATAGAAAAAGTGATCTGAGACATGACTTTAAAAACTGTGTATTGTCCTGCAGAAAGAAGCGCTGATGGAGCAGGTGGCACACCAAGCTGTAGTCATGCAGTTCATCTTGGAGATGGCCTCGAACTCTCAGCAGGATCCTCGAGGCTGTTTCAGACAGTTCTTCCACAAAGCCAAAGTAAGACATGAGCATCCAGTTAATACTGTGTGTGAATTTCATTCAGCTGTATACAGGGGCATGTTCAAGGCTCTTTGCCTGATTGATTTTCTTACTTTGGTTTTTTTCAGCCTGGACCCTGTTTTCAATGTTTTTGTGTCCAAGTGACTAATTGAGACAATTTTTGACATTGGTCCAGTATTGAGCAGGATCACCCTTGCTGACAGCGGCGAAACAGGCTGCAATATAATGTTAATGGGCAAATGTGTATTGTCAGTTTACACTATAATTGCTTGTTTTTGCCACTAACAGGCTCAGATTATTATTTTAAGTGTCTGACAACATTATGAAAAGGAGCCCACAGAGACAGACCTATTTGTTGAAGGGTAAGATCAGTTTTGTTTAACCAGAAGCAGACCCAAAATCCTGGTCAGCAAACCTCCCAGACTCTTGCTCAATCCTGGACCACTTTCAAAAATTATTGTTCCCTTTCGTCACTTAGACACAAACACATGGGAAAAAAGGGTCTAGGTTAAGAAATACCCAAGTAAGCCTTTAATTCTCCCTCAGAAAGATGTTTCTTTTAAGATATGTTGCAGCATGTTCTCCTAATACTGTTGTTTCGGTTGCTGTGTAGGAAGGACAAGACGTCTACCTAGAAGTCTTCCATACAGAGCTCGAGGCCTTCAAACACAGAGTGAAAGAATACGCAGTCAAGTCTAGAAGTGATGCACCTATTAACATTGAACAACAGAAAATTGGCACAAACTGTAGACTCGAGCCCAAAGAAGCCCTGGCCTCTTTACCTCAAGTAAGTGTTGCCTCTCTTTTGCATGGGCTATTGCAGTTACACCACACAGCTGTTAGATGGCACCATGGAGCTATTGTATGTTAGTCCTGTGATTATATAGAACTCAAAAGGGTCATCTGTAGTTGGATGCTGGCATTGAAGCTTCAGCACTTATATTCTATTTCTTAATTATGTGATTCCCACAAAATATGCAAGAAACTATTTTCATGTGGTGACATCACGACAGTGCACGAAGTAAGGATTCATGGGAGTTATTAAAACCTGAGTTTATACTTGTGGCCGCAGCAGCTGCCAAAATTCCTTTACCTGCAAACCAGGACGTGCAGTTTGTCATGTTGCTGATGTTATCAATGAGACCAGGCAGCCTTTGTTGTCTTCCTTAATTTGAAACCCTGACCTCTCTCACACAATAGAAACTTGATAGGACCTCTTAACTCTTAGTTTTTACCTGACTCGGTCAAATGTGCTCGCTGATAAGGAATAGATGATAAATGGCATTTGTCAGGCGTCATAAATCACACTGCAGTGTCACCTTGACACTATTTTACAGCACCACAGTGGACGTTGTCTTTTTCCTTACTAAAAAAACCATGTGTCTCAAACTTCTTTTTAAAATGAAACCTTTTAAATCACATTGAGGGGAAGAATCACTTTCAAAGGTGCTGAGCTACATGCACTTTATGCAGACACAGCTAAAACTAGCATCACTTTAATCACTAGAAAAGCAAATTTGGTTAAAATCTTACCTGAAACTGCTGAGCCAAATTAGCTTGGATTTTTGGGTGCTGCCTAATTTATTTATTGCAAGGTTGAATAAATTATTTTACCCTTAAATATGCAGTGTATGCATGTTTGCATGTACTGTACTTTTTCAAGTCCAAACACTAGATAATATCCTTACCTTTGCCATCAGTTTTTGTCTCTGCTTCCTAACCATCATGTCAGCTGGTCAGGTATAGCAAAAAAATCCCCACCCAGATATCATTTCTCTGCATCATTATTTTTCCTAGAAGTATCAGTGGAATTTAACCGCTCCGCCGTTTTAAGGGAAAGAGGAGTTGCATGTGACAGATGTGTCATAAGTGACAAACGCCCCTCCTGACCTCTGAGTTGTTTGTAATAACATACATGAAAGACATTTTTATTTGTCTCAGCATTCAGGTTAAGTAGAGTGTGAAAGTTGCCAAATAGCATATTCCACAGGCTCTTCTACTAAACGTGATCTTTGTAGCTTGAGAGCCTTTTGTACTGGGGACGGAATGAGGCCTCTTTCCCTCAGTTGGCCCCAAAGCTTGACGAGCTGCCAAGTATCTACTCAGAGAAAAGCGTAAAGCTCCCCCCCTTCTCCCACAGAGGAAAGATGGCTACCCAGGAATGTGATCCAGCTTGTTGAAAGCGCAGTTTGGCTCATCTGGTCCTGCTTTTGAATTTGAGCTGTTTTCCTCAACTAGCGGCTCCCCTTCACCTCCGTTTGAACTCTCAGGCAGTCTCTGAGGAGTGGTTGGAGGAGAATGCTTGCAGGAGAAGCTCCCAGATTTGTTTTCCTTCATGGCAAGATGTGTGCAGAATTCCAAGTTCAGAGTCGTAGTTTCATCTCAGATTAGGGCACTACATGTTTAAGAGGCAAAGTGCAGTTACGTAACCATCATAATCCACTAACAAGGCAACAGTAGGTTAATCCCCCAGAGTCCTCCAGCTCCTTTTAAACCTGTTTTAGATTTTGTTTTGTGCATGACAATCCTCACCTGTGAATGGTTTTTGATTGTCATCGGACCCCCGTGTCTTCCTCTCCCTCCACTAGGTGGCAGAGTATCCTATGAAGCGTTGTTTAGAGGCTGGACTGTGGACAAGCTCAGGGAGGTGGACAAAGGACGACGCTACAGAAACGGACGATATACGCATGATGGAGACCTCCTAGGGATTGTAGGATCGGCCTCTGCTTTTTCCTTCATCTCCATCGCCTCCCCATTTAGGAACCACCTAAGCAGGCCTGGCTGAAACACACCAGTACAGAGCAGGAATAAAAGCAGACGTGATCGGTCTCTTACGCTGCAGGAAAGAATGTTTTACCGATGACTTATTTCTCAGTGTTTGATTTTATGCCGCTGTGGTTGGCCACTGATGAGTTGGTTCCTGCGGTGTCCCTCGCCAGCTAAATGCATGTGTTGTGCCATAACGCTGGTTTTACAGATGGAGTTCTTTTATCCTTCAAGCCTGTTCCTTTTTATTTCTCCTGAAAAACATAAGCAAAATCCAGACAACACAACGAATACTAAACCAAGTGTTTGGGTGGTAAAGTACCAAATCCAATGCCCGAGGTAGGACTCAGGTCGGTGGACGTCTGAGGAGTATCGTTATTGCTGCTTGAAATTAATCATAAGACACATTACTGACAAATCAGTGGCTTTGTATCCTGTTTGTGGTTCAAATTTTGGTTAATGGTGAACATTTTATTGAAATGGCCAACAAGACGAGATGGCCTGCTATACTGTGCTTGACATTTGTTAAGGCAAAGTTTCTTAAAGTAACATTTAACTAACTGATCATGTGGCAGTATACAGTAACTACTGTAAACAGAGAGACGGTGGTCGTGCGGTGGATGTGATCTGTTGAATTTTTTTTAAAGACATCTATCGCCTCACATGTTTTTATTATTTTTTCTTTGAGTTGCTAAAAGCTAAACTATAAACTCATGAGCAAAGAGCAGCTTGTCTGTGTTTTATAGCCTAATGTCTGAATCTGTAATGAATACAGAGAGCACAAATGCAGCTGAGGTTACTTGGGTTTGTGTTTTCTTTAGCATTTAAAGGGTGACTTAAGTGTTTTTCAACCTAGACCATATTGTTCCATGTTTTTGTGTTTGAGGGATTAAAGTTTTTTAAATTGGTCTAGTACTGAGCGAGACAGGCTGCAATGTAACCACTTCACAGTTTAGCTCACACAGAAAGCGTTTTAGCAGCTAGCGACGTTTTTGTAATTGTTTTTAATGACTGAAGCTTTTTGCTCAGTTTTTGTGTTGCACCGCGCCTTGCGTTTCTGCACTCTAAGCACTTGGTGTTTTTGCCGGAGCGCTCTGAACTCCTCAAATTGAAAAAAGCAGAAAAGCACCCCACGTCATTCTTTTTTTCGTCTTCATTTTTCCCATTGTCCAAGCACGACAAGTTTACAGTTGGTACACAATGGAGGAGAAACTGGTGGATAAAGAGAGCTATACGCCCCGATGATAGACAGCAGGTTGTCAGACTGCCCCCCCAGTCATCCTAAAATATGCCTGGAAACGGCCATCATCGAGGAGAAGCTCCTGAACCAACTGGTGGTACTCCCCATGATCCACCCTTTTTTTTTTTTTTTAGAGTCTCATGTACCCACACAGATCTCCGTTTCCGTATTTGCTGACAGCTTCTCACCCTCAACCAGAGCTACAGCAAGTACCCTCTGCCTGAACATTTTAGGAACTAGATACTAATTACTGTGAAGAAAAAAAAAATAAAGACGGTAGATTTATTCATTACACAGAAAGGTTAGTGTAAGGACGTGATGGGGTGGTTGCCTGGCAACAGTTAAAAGATGCAGCAAGTGTTTTTTTTATTAGTGGCATTCAGCTAAAGAAAAACAAAAGCAGTGTGGTGGGTCTCGCATTTTGCAACCTGGGCCTCAAAGTGCTTTTTTTTATTTGCCACTGACAGCCTCTGATTATTTCTTTAGGTGTCTGACAGCTTATGGAAAGGGTCCCTACAGAGATAGACCTTTTTGTTTAAGAGTAAAATCCTTTTTGTTTTACCAGAAACCGCTCCGAAATCAGTATCCCCAAACCCACCAGACTTTTTTAAATAATCAATAATTTTATGGTAGTAAAACACACTTCATTCAAAGTCGACCGTAACAAAAAACCTACTTGGTTTGTCTTTCCATTGTTTCAACAATCACCAACTCTGGTTTGGTTGAATTAAACCCGTAATTCACGCAGTTAGATGTGAAAATATGCCGCCTCTATACACGCTAAAATTACTGTTAATTTAAATGGAGTCTGGTGGGTTTTGTCTGTAGCGATTTTGGGGCTCTTTCTGGTTCAACAAAAAGGATTTTACTCTTTAACAAAAAGGTCTGCCTTTGTAGGGATCATTTCCACAGTGCTGTTGGACACTTTGAATAATCTGAGCCTGTCAGTGGCAAAAACAAGAACTTTTAGTGTACGTAATTGACGAGTGCGAACATGTTCAAGTGTTTACATCGCAGCCTGTTCCGCAGTCTCACTCAATACTGGACCTGTTTCAAAAAGTTTTGTTCCCATTAGTAACTTGGACTGAAAAGCTTTGGAAAGAGGTTCCAGGTTCAGTTACACATTATAACCCATCAGGCCAGAATCAAATTACAGTCTAGGAGTAAAAAACAAGGTCAGATTCACCCTGCGTGCGGGCCTTGGCTTTTACAGCTTTCAGTCTCACAACTGATGGATGTATGGAGCTGTGTACAACCCACAGGTCTCTCAGGCTCATTATCAGGAGAGGATTAATAATGCAGTGTGTGGGCAGCTCAGTTAGTTGACTCAGAGTTTTCCAACATGAGCAGACAACAGGGATGCTTCAAGATGGTAGCTTATGGTGCAAATATTGGCATTTATCACACATTATCGTGTCATTACCTTACTGTTACCACTCTGTGTTTTACTGGAAAGGCCATCAAGAGCTGCCTCTCTTGTTGCTTGAAGTCAATAAAAATGAATGGTTATCTTTGAACAGTAACAGCAGGTTGATAGATATACGAAGGTCAGAGCATGTGATAGTTTCAGGAGTGGTACAGTTCATGTAATGTATGTGCTTCTTGAAAGATGGCACAAGAGTCATGTTAAAGGAGCTCTACATGATATTCAGAGCACATCTGTGATTGAGAGTCTAAGCCGGGATTGCCCGCACATGGCTCTCGGCACAGAGGTGGCTGAGCCGGCAGCTAGCAGCTAAGGGTGCTAATAGCGCAAACAGTGCTAACAACAGCAACAGGAGGGCTGGGTATACCAGTACCCTTACAGTGATACTGATACAAACAGAGTGCTTCATTTGATACCCTTTATATTGACTACCCATCAGGTGAATGGAATCATTCAGTTGTGTAAAACGCCACCAGATGCTATAGGTGTGTCGTATAGTCATACTTTTGCACGCTCAACTGCAAACTCTGTCAAACACACGGCGGTTAATTTCATCACACCACAGACTGTATGGGTTGTAGCTGCTGTGGTAGTGGGCCAATCACATGTTGTGTTAAACTGAAGAATGCTTGCAGTGATTGGCTGTGAGCAGATTTGGGTAAACAAAAAGTATCGGATGCTGGTATCGTTTAACTGGAGAAGCTTTGGTGCTACTTGGCACTGGGTAACTTTGTTGATACTTTAAAGATATCAAGTACAGTTACCCAGCTCTAAGTAACAGTGCTGACAGAGCTAACAGTGTTAATCTTGGGGGGGACTGGAGGGTGTGCGTTAGGCTTCCGCAACAATGATATTATGGATAGCGCTATTTGCGGTAACTGGCCTTTGAGCGCAGTGCAGGGACTCACATGCTCTTAATATTCATGTACGGCCGGGCCGTCTTTGACAACAAAGAACAGAGAAGCTTTCTCTGCTCAGGACGCCATTACTCCACTGTATCTTCTTTTTATATGATGCTCTGAATATCATATACAGCTCCTTTTCGGTTCTCTAAAAAACAAAAAGTATTCCTAGTGTTGTCTGGAGAGGCTTAAAGTAGCCATTAAAGTGCGCAAGTAATCCGACTACCTCCTTTACATCTGCCATTGACATGCATCTTTGACGTTCAGATTTCATGTATCTGTGCACACACGAATCCACCAAGTATACATAATGCATTGCCTACTGGAGAATCAGTTGAAATCACGTACAATAACAGAGGATGACAGCAATTGTTCACTTGGTTGCTCGTATTGTCCTCTGGGACAGAAACAATTCAGCCTTTCAGAGCAATAGTCAATTGCTCATTGATTTAAGCTTCTTAACACAAGACAAAGACGAGTAATAAGCTAAAGACGGCAGTGCATGCTTTGTAGGACGTAAAACAATTTAACAGATCAGCGTTTATTAACATGACAAAGCACTTTTGATGCTGACACACATTTTAGAGGCACAGTCAGCTCAATTTTATGAGGATATTTAAGACAATCTGGGTGTCGAGTGTAAATGTGAATTCCATAGCCAGGTGTTATCTGGGGGCAAGAGGCATGGTAATGTAAGGTGTAAGGAGGACGCTTCGTTTGTCAGTTTGGTTGGTTATTATTCATCACCTGAATTATGCTCCTCCTCCTCGTCCTATGTTTATTTTATCAGCTATTTTATCAGGCATTCACACTATCAAAGCCTCAAAGCTTGAATGGGCTTTCTGTATTTATTGTCTCTGGTTTTTCTCAACCAGCTTCTCGCCATCTGTACTGAACCACAACTGTCAGTTTACTCAAACAAGTGCTCTGTAGAAGATAAAGTTCACAGTTCCTGGCTCTACATCTGAGAACGAGATGAAAAGCACCAGTATGGAGGGGAGGGGAAAAAGGGCTGAACGCTCCACAAAGACACTTTCACCGTTTGTTCGCAGAAGGGAACTCTCTGCATCTGAATGTGTCCTGCACTTTATATTTCTCCGAGAGGTCGAAGTCGAGTGTTTGAAGCCCTTGACTTTGTTATTCTTCCCCTTACCGTATTTTGAATTTGTCCTTTTTTTTGTTGTGTTCCCAGTCATCTAGAATTTAATCACGAATTCTGTACATTTTAAGTTACAAGCAGACTTTAGACGAGCTTGTGTTTTGAATCGTGTGACATTTTTTGTTTTATTTCATGTATTCTGTTTGCTGACTTTTTTTTGTCGATCAAATTCAAGGGAGCGTTTGCCAGATTTCACAGGCTTCCAGTTAACTGTCCCCACGATAATAATCTCCTTTATTTAACAGCCAGCCAAAATCAGTGTGAAAATCTGCTGAGTGACACAATCAGTGAGATTCCTACTGCAGACTGTGGAATTAAAGACACCATACGATGCATTAAAGTACAATACGTGTGTTTATGACTTAAAGCTACTGTATGATACGTTGTTGTTTCTGCAGTGTAGCTGTTATTTCGCAGATTTTCTGTGTGGTATGTTTGCAGTGCTGGTGTGGGGGCAGTGCACATATAACGAGTATCTTGAATACTGTAAACAAAGGCAGATGTGTTCTAAGCAGTGACGCTAAAACAATGTGCTGTGGTGGTTTTAAAGGGATAGTTCAGATTTTTTAAAGTGTAATTGTATGCTGTACCTATCTATAGTCAGTGTATAGTCAGTAGATGGCGGTCAGCACGCCCCCAGATGGAGATGCAGGCATGATTGCCACCTAAAAAAATCAATATCAGTTTAAGTGTATGCTATATTTAGAGTATTTTCACCACTTTACCTAGCTGTCAGACCGCCATTATCGATCACTCTCTTTATCGCTCTCTACATGCCAGACTCCAATGAGAAAAACAGTAATTTAACATGGCTGAACACAGGAGCTGTTTGTCTATATCCGCCTCAATCAGATAGTTTGTTTGTGTTGTTGTGTGACTCTGGCGTTTAAAACAGTTAGTTGGGATTAGCAGAAGTCACACAATAACACGAACAAACCAATAAATTGAGGCAGTGGTAGACCAGCAGCTCCTGTGTTCAGTGAGGTAAAATTAATTAAATTAATTAATTAATAAAAATTAATTTTTCTCAATGGAGTCTGGCTGTGAAGACAGCATAGATGGGAACTGAAGCTGCCAGCAAGGTTAAGTGACAAATACATTGAATATAGGCACATTTTTTTAGGTGGCCTAAGTACATTTTACTCTTGCCACCGTCCAAAGCAGAGCACTGCTTAGCGTCTGTGGCAGTACTCCTGTCTGCTTCTCCAAACTAAGGGCGTACCAGTCGTCAGTAGTTAATACCTTGACTTTTGATAAGTACCATATACAATCACATTTCTAAAGATCCGTTCCTTTTAATGTGTTTCTTTGTCTTTCTTTTTTTGTCCACAGTGACTTATCAACTATGCAAAAATATTGTATGGCTTAAGCTGTTGTCCTAAACCTGTGGCCAGTGCCCATGGTGTCGGAACGTCCTAAATTATCTAAAGATATCACAGGATTTGTGAGTGTAAGACTGTCACTAAGCTATGAGCTTTAGGAAAACAATATACTTCTCGTTCACAGTGAGCTACTGTAAGATTTGGCTTCTCTTGCTGCTGCTGTGAGAAAACTGAAATATAAAACAAGTGCTACATGTTTGTGTCTGGTGTCAGCGGCTGCAGCTCTTTGTTAAACATCTGATAAGTTTATGAAACGTTGGTTGAGACATGATTGGAAATTTGAGCTTACAGACCTCTAACGCACTTCTTATTGCTGCTTGAGGCTCGATGAGATTGAGTTGCATTGTGGGTAATGTAGGCACAAGGAAGAAGCATGTGTGGAGTAAATAAAAGATAATCTCTGTTTAATTGTCTGTTTTAGCAGCAGATGTATTACTGTCAATATCAGTCAAAACAACGACTACCCAGCTGTGTAACTCTGGTGTACAGTAATATACAGACACAAACTACTATCAGAAGTTTATTGTGATTTTTTATAAATACTCACGACACAGTTGTAAGTTGTCTATGAAGAGGAGATGTGCTTTTAAGCATTGCTTTCAAGTTTTTAAGACATACACACAGTACAATTCAGGAAACATTCACTCATAAATCTACAGTACATTCGCGAGGCAAGTTAGCGTCTCTGTTGCTTATCACACAATCTAACATTCTTAAGACTTAAGTGCAAAAACACAACTGCTGATCAGCCTTGAATGCCATGATGTCATCGAACAAGATGATAGTCCTGTACAAACTGTGCTTTAAATGTGTTAAGTTAATACATTTTTTAAAATTAGGTTCTTAGTTGTCCAGTGGCATTGAAAAGGCAAATATCAGTATACACTTAAAGACCTTGTCACCACATGAAACGCCTGGTTAAAATGGAAATAATGTGGCGTATTTCACACGCTGTTAAGACTTAAGGTGGTTTCAATAAGGTGTTACACTATGATGGTTTAATAAAAACTTTAAAAATGTTCAATAAAGTGAGTGTGGTTGTGGTTTATGTTCATAAAAACATTAAAAACTACATTCACTGAGCTGCCTGTCACAGCAGCAAAAGGCACTTTAGTGCAAAAGTGAATTTACAGTAATGTGTAGCGCATGGCACAAATCCCTTTAGTAATTACCTAATGCATACAAACAGGGTGGCTACAGGTCCTTAAAATACACATTTACCAATAAAAGCAGTAGGAAGTATGATTCAGGTTTAAGACTATTTAAAAATGGGTGAGTCTTAAAGCTGTAGGTGGTAACTTTTATAAAAAATAACTTTCATATTTGATAAACTGTCACTATATCCTGACAGTAGTACATGAGACAAATAATCTTTGGAAAAAAAATCATGTTCCTCTGCCTCTAGTTCCTGGCCTTCCTGCAAGAATGCACTGCGACCTGGCTGCCATTTTGGAAACAGTCAAGCAAAAACTGAGCACCACTCACAAGCTAGAGCAAAGTTTCTCATATCACAGATAAACAGTACACTAAAATATGTTTCTGAACATATTCAAGGAAAGAAAAAGGCAATGCAGTGACAGAATCTTGATTCACATTTGATCAATGCTACCTAGTTTGACAGTTTGACCACACTTCACAAGCAGCAACTGACTGCCAGTTATGAGATTACTCGGCTCTGATTAGTTGATTTATTCAGGCGCAGTGATTCTTGCCAATGCCTTTAGAAGCACTATGAGGAAGCAGAGGAAAATGATTTCTTTACAGATTGTCTGTCTTATGTCCTACTGTCAGGATGTAGGGATAACTCAGGGGTCGGCAGTCTTCACTATCAAAAGAGCCATTTTCGGCTAAAAAAAAAATATCTGTCTGGAGCTGCAGAACATATTTAAGCCTCATAATAAATGTACTTTTCATTACTAATATATCTAAATGAGCATTCATTAATATGTTTTAGCACAAGGTGGCTCCTCTGCAGTGAGCTATATTTGATTATTTGGTACTTTAACTTTGCAGCATTGCCGATAAAAGCAAACAAATTTGTCCATGCATTATTATCTTCTCTATTTTTCCCTGAGACTTCCCTTTTTGGATTTTGAATCCACAGCTAACTGAGCTAGGAAGACCCAAGGCTACCGTAGCCATCGCTTGTGATGTTTTTAGAGGAAAAGGCCCCAGGCCAGATGTATGATGCATATTTTAGTTGACGAAATGTTCAAACATTTTTTTAAATGGGTGTATAGACTACACATTTTTACAGCTTAAGAATGTAAGAATCACTTCAAGCCTACAAAAATAAATGGAAATGTTAAAAAAAAAAGGTTATTCATTTCCATATAATTGTCTGTCAAACCAACAGGGAGCCACTGGAGAGGGGCTAAAGAGCTTCAGGTTGCTGACCCCTGGGATAGCTTACGCAAATATGACAAAAAGCTATTCATATAAAAGTTACCAACTGTAGCTTTAAACTTTTTTTAGTGACATCATCGCAAGAATTCAGTGTTGTGTCAAAGACTGTATGCCAGAGTAGGGAGCGACACATTTTAACAGGAGGGGAACTCTATTTGCCTGGGAAACAGACTTTAACACAACACCTGTATGTGTGCGATGCCTCTATTTTTGCCCCTTCTTCGCATTTCTATCCCGCAATTAGTCTGTCTTGTTAAACTAACCCCATGCTGGTGCTAATTTATATTACATTTTATATTTATTGTATTTAAAAAGGTCTTAAATTTACCTTGTTTACACCTGTAGTCACCCTGAACAAACAGTCCCGATAAGGCAGCTATTTATATCTTTGTTGTGCGGGGGCAAAATGAACATGCATTATTGCTTTCAAAGCAAGAGAAAACAGGAAAGCCTCTAATTTATCTCAAAACATCTTGTTGGGTGTGGCTGCCATCAACTGAAAAAAGTACTCATGTTTGCAATAAGAACACCTAAACATCACTCCACTCTTTAGCTGCTTGCTTTCACCAGAGAAGACTTGACATAACTATTTCTATCTTGCAACATTTCTTGTGAATGTGACCTTGATACTGTGCTGTTAAAGACCTTGATCTTCGTTTCAGTGACGTCTCCTGGCTTTATAAAGGCACATAATTAAATAAAGAGACAATCTGTGAAACATCTAAACATTAATGTTTGAAGGATTTTAAGCGTCCTGAGAGTTTAGCCAAACTAAATTCAGAGACGTGATCGACACAGTGCAACAGTGGAGTTTTTCCCAACAACATCTGCAGTCTAACTATCGCTTCCTGACATCAACTGTATGAGCCTGCTCCTCATAATATATCATTACACAGATGGCTCTTCTCTTGTTTCACAGAAAGTGGCACCTGATTGGACGTCGCAAACAGATTGGTTTCTGCCAGTAAACTTTAACCCTTCTCGTGCCTATGCGACTTTCTGTTGGACGGAGGGGAGTTTTCTGTGGAGGAACGTCTCGACGTGTGGCCAGATCTTGTTGGTTTCTGTCCCAGAGAAGGTCTCTAGCACACCTTTACTCCTGGAAAGGAAAAAGACAAACAGAAATCAGTTTTTCTTCAGTCACAATCTAGAAAAATGTGTGTATGAGCTCTTAATCTTAATCTTTTCTTTACTAGAGTATCAGTGTAAGTTTTTTGCAGTAACTATTCTCAGTAGCAGAAATGGTGGATGGTGGAACAAGCGAAGGAAACGTGGAACCTCTACCTTGCAAAGAAAAAAGCCCCACGTGCAGGCTCTGAGGAAAATGGAAAGTGATTTGGTTGTCTGTGTGACAGCAGTGTCTGGGCAGGTGTTGGGAAGTTTTCTGTTTCCACTTAAACACCATAAAATATTCTGTACAGCACATAAAAGATGTTAAATAGGAATCAAAATCATTTTTCATCCTTAAAGAGAGCACTCTCTGCCTCCTGTTCCCCATCTGTACTTCCTTCAAATGATGAACAGCCTCTCAAACATAATGGTAAAAAATAAGTGGGACACGAGCTAAGCACATCCGTGTGGTTTGAGGGGAACGCAGAGTAATATGTTTTCCTACCTAATTAGTCCAGAAATAGAATTCATGATGCGTGTACAAACTGGGTCCACCGCCTCACAAGTGTAGTACTTCTGCTTTTGTTTTTGTTTTTTTGCCTGGGTTTTATTAATTCTAGTAATCCTTGATATTTTTTACATTTAAAAAGTGAGGAAGAGGAAAATGGGTGTTTGCGTATACTGGCTTGTCCTGTGGGAATGTGGCTCTTAAGCAATTCTTCAGTCATGCAAGAAACTGTGAGGAATGTGAGGGGAGGAACCAAGGTCAAGGTTCAGTAGCATTTGGTTGCCTTTTACCTATATAAAGACGTGTGTGGGGTACGCCTGAGTGAGATATCACACTGAAATTGCAGTTAACCATTTGCCCGTTTTATCTCTTTAAGGTTTCTGTGTACGGCTGCCAAATAGGTTACTGTAATAAAGTCAGAAAATAACTCACATATTAACATAGATTTATCCACACTACCTGTAGTACTCTAAGACGGGCTCTGTCAGGTTTTCATAGGACTTCAGTCTGCGTGTGACCGTCTCTGGTGTGTCATCGTTCCTCTGGACCAGAGGCTCCCCTGTCACGTCATCCAAACCCTGCAGAAAACACATTAACGCATGGTTGCTGACTCATTCCTTAAAAACTACAACAGCACAACATGATGTAATAGTACTTTTTAAATGTATGTTTTCTGCATGCTGCAAATGAATGGTTTAGCTCACTGTTTTTGTACCTGCTGTATAGTGAGAGGAAACACCATATATAATGTTTACCAGAAAGAGAAGTGAGAAACCTGCTGAGACAGATTTACTTAAGACAGGGTTAAGGCATCGAACTTCCAGCTATTATACTAGTCCACAACTCTTTCACAGGATTAGTCCAGCCCAAACCCAGACACAGCAGCACAGGGACTGAATGTAGTTGCTGGAGTAGCTAAATGGAATGTAACCATCATCAGTTTTAGGCTATTATTTACTCCTGTGACATGACAAAATGTTGTCTGTATGCTGCAGTGTGTGCTTATCGTTTTTATTGTATAAGGGAACCTGCACATGTAACCTGGTCACTTTACAAGGTGGCGACTGTGTTTTTTATATTGTATTTTGTACTGTGCAGTGTGTATGTACTGCCTCTATTATGTAGGCACATGGATTCACTAGCTATGTTTCCATCCAAAAGTGATTTGAATCATTGGGAAATGCGCATTAAAAGAAATACGAATCCTGTGTGTTTCCATTAAATGTACGGACTTTGGTGAAAACTATGAACTCGTGCGAGTTTTCCGCATAACCGGAAACAAAACAAGTCTCGCATTCTTCTTCTACGTTTTCTGGCGGTTGGCAACCAACTTGTAAATGCATTACCGCCTTCCCGACCCAGAGTGTGGATATCACCATGGAGAGAGGTGCGCTACGTCAGGCTTAATTCGAACATAACTG